>NW_028263382.1:4701212-4851212 GCF_051168715.1 Poecilia mexicana
TGCTCCCGTCCCGGTCCGATGTTAGACCATCCTGTGTTGGTCATCAGAACCGGGTCCAGGTTCTGAAATGCAGCAGGCTCCATTAAAGCTCTGGTTCCGACACGGTGAAAGAACCGCCTGGGGTTCTGATGGAGAACTCACAGAACTTCACTGAGGTCCGATCTGCTGGAGCCGCTCGCATCGCACCTGGTGATGACGATTAAGGGAGCGGTTCTTCTTCTTTTGCTCCGTCTTCCTAATTGGACCTGAACCGGTCTTTCAGAACCTGGTATTGCTGCAGAGGCTCAGACTAAAGCAGCAAAACTCTGGTGTCGGTTCTGGTGGTTCTGGTGTCCTTAAAGCTCACTCAGCTGCTATCATCGGGTCGGATTCTTGTCACCACTGAGCCGACCCGGTACCAACGGGGTTCTGGTGCCGCATATTCCTACTGGAAAGCCCAGCAGAACCGAGCCAGGCTGGTTGAAAGGGCATCAGAACCGGTCAGCAGAACCTGTGGCGGGTTTGGGTTCTGATGGGTGTTCGGTTCTGTTCCAGATCCGCCCGTCGTCCAGCAGCTCAGGAGAACCTACAAGTACTTCAAGGATTACCGACAGGTGAGCAGAACCGCCAGCCGGGTCTGGAACCAGGAGCAGCAGAAATGGCTGATTCCAGTTCCTTCAGACTGGATCAGAACCTTCCACCAGGGGACTGTTTCCCAGCAGAACCAGGTCCAGATGGTCAGGAGGTTCTGCGGGTTCCACATGGTTCTGTAAGGTTCTGCTTGCCGTCTGTCCTGCAGATGATCATCGAACCGACGAGTCCGAAGCTGCTTCCCGACCCGCTGAAGGAGCCGTACTACCAGCCGCCGTACACGCTGGTTCTGGAGCTGACCGACGTCCTGCTGCACCCGGAGTGGTCGGTGGGTCGCTGTCTGTCTGTCTGACCTTTGACCTGTGCTGCGGCTTGCGTCAGAGCCTCCGATCTCCCCCGGTTCTGCTGTGAACCGGGTCGGTCAGAACCTGTAACCTGATTGTTGTGCTGTGTGCCCAGCTGTCCACCGGGTGGCGCTTCAAGAAGCGACCCGGCATCGACTTCCTGTTCCAGCAGCTGGCGCCGCTCTATGAGATCGTCATCTTCACGGCCGAGACGGGCATGGTGAGCGACCCGAACACAGCGGGTCACACGGTGCGGTCCTGCAGGAACGGGTCAGAACCGGGCTCTGTTTGTGTTCTGACAGACGGCGTACCCTCTGATCGACAACATCGACCCGCAGGGCTTCGTCATGTACCGGCTCTTCAGGGACGCCACGCGCTACATGGAGGGCCACCATGTCAAGGTCAGCTTCCGGGTCCGGGTCCGATCCACTGCTTTTCTCCTCAGAACCTCAGAACATTTCTATGGCACCAGTAACCATGGCAGCGTTTTGGCTTCCTGCAAACCTGCAGCTGCCATGTTTGTTTACTGAGCTGTGCTGCGTTCGCAGGCGGTGGGAAGTTTCTGCTTTATCTGTGCTGTTTGTGTAAAACAACGATAATCAATATATTATTTGTTTTGAGTTGTTTTCTGATCAGGGAATTTTTAAATGGTTTATTTCCAGTCAGAAAGTTTTACCAGTTTTACCCGTGGGGCCCCCAGCGGGTCCTGGAGGCCTCCTGGTTTAACGCAGTGATGGCTCCTTGGAGGGACACTGACCTGCTGCTGCCCCCTGGGGGCCTCCGGGCTCAAATGACAACACAGTTAAAGGAAGAGCAGAACAGCGCCCTCCACAGACGACCGGGCGGGTTTCAGGTCCAGCAGGCCGGTTCTGACCCGTTTGTCTTGCAGGACGTGTCGTGTCTGAACCGGGCCAGCAGTAAGGTGATCGTGGTGGACTGTAAGCGCGAGGCGTTCCAGCTGCAGCCCTTCAACGGCCTGGCGCTCAGGAAGTGGGACGGAAACTCCGACGACCGGACGCTCTACGACCTCGCCAACTTCCTGAAGGGTGAGCAGTTCTGGTTCCGACCCGAGGCGGCTCTGGTTCTGGACCTGCCTCCGGTCAGAACTTAATTTAGTTCAAAATGTTTTTTCATCCAGAGCTGAATATGCTCAACATTTCTCCTCCAATCGTTTCTCTAATTTATGATGAGATTTTCTCACATTACGATTTTCTTTTCCAGTGATCAGAACATTGAAATGATCAATAAATAAACTGAACATCCAGACTGACCCGTTTAAAATCATTCAGAACCAGAACCAAACAAGAACTGGGTCCAGATTTAATTCCTTGTTTCCAGTTACTCAGATTTAATCGTTGGAGTTTCTGAAGCGTTTCAGCTCAGAACCGACCCGGTTCTGACCCGGTTCTGACCTGACCCGGTGTGTTCCCTGCAGCCATCGCTCTGAGCGGTGTGGACGACGTGCGCAGCGTTCTGGAGAACTACGCCCTGGAGGACGACCCCATCGAGGCCTTCAAGCGCCGCCAGGCCCAGCTGGCCCAGGTGGGACGGTTCTGGTTCTGACCCGGTTCTGTTGTGGTGCTGGTTCTGACCCGGTGTCGCCCCTGGCAGGAGGAGCAGCAGCGCCTGGCGGACCTGTCCCAGCAGAAGAAGCCGGCTCTCTCTCTGGGCTCCATCACGACCCGGTTCTGGCGCTCCAAGCAGCAGTGAGGCCCGCAGGCCACTCCCACCCACACCGCTCCACCAATCACAGCCCAAGGAGGTGAGGGGCGGGGCCCGGAGGGCGGGCTCTGGAGGCCCCGGCCCCCTTCCTCTCTGTGTGTCCTGATTGGACCCAGGTGAGTTTGGACCTGCTGGAGGTCGGCGGCTGAACCAGAACCAGCTCTGGTTCCCTCCTCCGCCTTGGACCGGACCTGGTATCGGTTTCCCCCCCGTCCTGCAGGGGGCGCAGTGACTCTGACAGTACAGAATAAATCGCTGATGTTTAGACGTGAGCAGCGGTTCTGGTGGACGTTGGACCGGACCGGAACCGCTGGAGGAGCTGCTGCTGCGGTTCCAAAGCTTTCTGTCGGCCTCATAAAGCTCTGAACACAACAAACATGTGGTGTGATTTTTCACCAGCAGGTGGAGCAGCTGAGCCTGGCAGGCCCGGTTCTGGGTTGGAACCGGACCTTCAGAACATCAGACCAATAAAAAGTTTAATAAACTCAGCCTTCTTCCTTCCACTCAACTTTCTCTGCCTGGACACAGCTGTGAGCGGCCAGCATCTCTCCACTCAGGTGGATCAGAACCAGAACTTTTCATTGGTCTGATGTAATATTCTGATATTTACTGGAATAAATCAGATTTTCAACCAGAATATTGATTATTAATTATTGATCAATAACCGTCCGCCCCGCGATTCTTCCATGAGTCATCAGAAGGTCTGGCAGAGGTGGCGTCATGCTGTGGGTTGGTTGGTTCTGTTGGACACCTGCTGGAGTTCTGGTCCAAATCCGACCCGGAACCGTGGATGAAGACGATGGCAGGAAGACATGAAACCTTTTAGTTTTGGATCAGAATTTTATCAGAACTTTTGTTTGTTTCCAGATTTCCTGCTTAAATGTAAAGATTTTTCACTCTTCAAGCCGGTTCTGTTGGGTCAGAACCTGGAATATTAACTTGGTGATAAATCAAAGTTCAGCTGGACGGGTCGCACTGACCAGAACTTCAACAGAATCTAAAACTAATGAATCAGAAGTAATGATGATGTTGATTGGACCTGCTGGTTCTGAGACCCGGTGTTTGAGTAGAGCTGGAAGACCGGGTCGGTTCTGGTCGGAACCAGACAGGTTATCAGAACCTTCTGCTGCTTTCTGATCAGGAGTTGGAATAAAAGTCGGTTCTGTTGGTTCTCAGCAGAATCTCCACTTTATGAATGTAATATGTTAACTGGTTCAGCGGTTCTGGACCGGTTCTGGTTCTATATCTGGCAGAAATGAATGCGTCTCCACTGGGCCGGCTCTGTAGTTTGGTTCGATTGGCCGAACCGGGCCAGACGCGGTTCTGTTTTAAACGGAAGCTGCTGGGTCAGAACCAGAACCGCGGCTGGGTTCGGCTCTGCACCAAACGGTGGGAGTCAGGAAGCCGCAGACGTTCCCAGCTTCACACCCCGCAGCCTCCTCCCGCAAACAGCTGCGCCAAACAAAAGCCGCAGTTAGCGCGAAGCCGAGAAGTGCGCGCGCCGCCGCGGGGAGCGTGAAAGGGACGCGGCGCGTGGCGGGAACAGGAGGTCAGCAGGTAGGTGTGAAGCCCCCACGCTGTTCACACACACACACACACACACACACACACAGACTGAGGAAGAGGAACTTTAGCGACACTTTATTCCAGGTTAAATGGATCAGAACCGGGTCCAAACAGCGCAGCTTGACTGAACCAGTTGGAACAAAACATTCCCTTTAAAACTTTACATTTGGTTAAATGTGATCAAAATAATCAATACGGATCAAATATGGTGATTATCAGTCAGGAGCAGCTCTGACCAGGCCTCGGTGCTTCAGCGGTTCTTCCCGTTTTAACCGCAGTTTGAATATTTTATTTTGAAAAATGTCAACCTGCGTTTCACTTTTCCAGTAAACTTTGTGTTGCAACATTTGAGCTACATGATGAAATATAACCCAATAAGCAAAAACATGACAGTGACAGAATAATGAGACAATGAAAAATTATAATCCAGACCATAATAATCAGTTACTAATAATCAAATCAGCTCCAGCCAGCTGGTTTCAGTCTGGATTTAAAGGAACTCAGGGTTTCTGCTGTTTTTCAGTTTTCTGGAAGTTTGTTCCAGATCTGTGGTGCATAGAAGCTGAAAGCTGCTTCTCCATGTTTGGTTCTGGTTCTGATACCGAACCAGAACCAGCAGGTTGATCCAGCAGCAGGTCTTTAATCCGTTCAGTGATTTATAAACTAGCAGCAGATTAAAGTCTCTAAGTGAAGGAATGTAGAACCGGGTGGTTGTAGATCCAGGTGGTGTAGAACCGGGTGGTGTAGAACCAGGTGGTGTAGAACCAGGTGGTTGTAGATCCAGGTGGTGTAGAACCGGGTGGTGTAGAACCACGTGGTGTAGAACCACGTGGTGTAGAACCAGGTGGTGTAGAACCAGGTGGTGTAGAACCAGGTGGTGTAGAACCGGGTGGTTGTAGATCCAGGTGGTGTAGAACCGGGTGGTTGTAGATCCAGGTGGTGTAGAACCAGGTGGTGTAGAACCGGGTGGTTGTAGAACCGGGTGGTGTAGAACCGGGTGGTTGTAGAACCGGGTGGTGTAGAACCGGGTGGTGTAGAACCGGGTGGTTGTAGAACCGGGTGGTGTAGAACCAGGTGGTGTAAAACCAGGTGGTGTAGAACCAGGTGGTTGTAGATCCAGGTGGTGTAGAACCGGGTGGTGTAGAACCACGTGGTGTAGAACCGGGTGGTGTAGAACCGGGTGGTGTAGAACCGGGTGGTTGTAGATCCAGGTGGTGTAGAACCAGGTGGTGTAGAACCAGGTGGTTGTAGATCCAGGTGGTGTAGAACCAGGTGGTGTAGAACCGGGTGGTGTAGAACCACGTGGTGTAGAACCAGGTGGTTGTAGATCCGGGTGGTGTAGAACCGGGTGGTGTAGAACCGGGTGGTGTAGAACCGGGTGGTGTAGAACCAGGTGGTGTAGAACCGGGTGGTGTAGAACCAGGTGGTGTAGAACCACGTGGTGTAGAACCAGGTGGTTGTAGATCCGGGTGGTGTAGAACCGGGTGGTGTAGAACCAGGTGGTGTAGAACCAGGTGGTTGTAGATCCGGGTGGTGTAGAACCGGGTGGTGTAGAACCAGGTGGTGTAGAACCAGGTGGTGTAGAACCAGGTGGTGTAGAACCGGGTGGTGTAGAACCACGTGGTGTAGAACCAGGTGGTTGTAGATCCGGGTGGTGTAGAACCAGGTGGTGTAGAACCGGGTGGTGTAGAACCAGGTGGTGTAGAACCAGGTGGTGTAGAACCGGGTGGTGTAGAACCGGGTGGTGTCTCTACCCTCCTGGTTCTAGTCAGGTCTCCAGCTGCAGCTTCTGGTCGTCAGTCTGACCTGCTGCAGGAATCAGAGCCACTAAATCCTGGATGAGTTTCTCTGGTCTCAGACTTTCGTCTCTGAATACTTTTGTTTTCTCAGAATCATAAAAGTGACTGATTGCGTTCTCTGTCCCGTCCCGGACAATTAGCACTTTGGTACATCTTTCCTTTTCCTGATGTTCACTTTGGGGCGTCGGTGAACTCGTCTCGCCTTCCCTCGAAGTCTGAATGTGTTAGTAGAGCTGCTATTGTCTGCGTCGTCATGGTAACTGATCTTATTTCCTGCTATAGCCTGAGCCAGTGGGAGCATATAGATATAGAACCAGGGGGGTCCTAGGATGGAGCCTTGGGGAACGCCACATGTGACCTCTGACCTCTTGATGAGAAGTTTCCTGTTGAAACAGAGAAATCCCAGTTCTTCATGTTGGACTGGAACCAGCTGAATTCTGGACCGGAGAGTCCGACCCAGCTCTCCAGTTGGTTCAGTGACATGATCAACACTGAGGTCCACCAGAACCAGAACCAGCTCTGTGGTTCTTCCATGTTGATGGTTAACAGTTTAAACTGAGGAACATTTTGGGCCCATCTTGATCCAGAACCAGAACTCTTGAGTCAGCAGAAGCCACACACGATTCTGTTTCTGGACCCAGTTCCTGGCAGTATGGTCCAAGGGAACCGGTTCTTTTCGGATCAGCAGTTAGTTTCGGTCCATCACGTCCTCTGCGTTTGCTTCACGCGCGCATGTCTGTTCAGGTGTCGGTTCCGGCGCCTCAGCAGACTTTCCCACGGTCTCCAGGGCAACCACCTTCTCCTTCCGGGCGGGCACGCGCCGCACGCTTCAGGTTCTCACCTCAACAAAACCTCCTCCCTGCGGGTCATTTGTGCGCAGTGATCAATAGTTTTCACACCCGCAGAAAGAAGGAGGTGAGAAAACGGGATGAAAGGACCAACAGCCAATCACAGAGCAGGACGTGAGCATTGTAACTTCTCCCATCAAAGCGCCGCTGAGGTTCGCAGCACGCGCTGAAAGCGTCACATCGATCCGCAGATGGCACGCGATCGAATATGCGCAAATGATCAGTCTGGCGGCGCGTGCGCGCTGCTCTATCTGTCCCCGGGGAGAGCTGCACGCGCCCTGCCGTCACTCATCATGATGGAGGCGCGTGCGTGTGAGCGCCTCGTGCCGTGGCACGCGCTGCTTTCTGAGGTAACAGATGGACAAGAAGTAGGTTTGTGAGCATGCGCACACGCTGGGCTTACCTGTCTGCGGTTCACCTGGCCCCACACACTCGGCGGTTCTGGTTTCAGCCCAGAAAGGTTCTGTTAGAACCAGAACCAGCTGCAGGTTCTGGACTGAATCTTAGTTCTACACAGTTCGGTCCATGTGAGAGCAGACAGAACCTCCTGACCTCAGAACCAGGTTCCGGTTCTGCATCCAGAGAGGAACGGCTACAGAACCAGAACCGGTCCACTCGGCGCTGACCACCAGAACCAGAACTCTGTTGTCAGTTCTGTTGGGTCGGCTGATCAGATGAGAGCTGCTTCCTGATTGGCTGCCTGGACAAGTTCGGTTCTGGAGCCATTCAGAACATCACGGGTCCAAACGGAACCACAGTCTTCAGAATTGTCTCTGTCTTTTGTTGAGTGTGAAGTGATTCAGAACCAGAAGGTTGATGACCTGGAAGCAGGTCGGGTTCTGGGTCGGTCCGGACCGAACCTGTAGAGCTGCTTTTATTTTAATAGCAGATGGTTTCCGATTGTTCAGGTTCGGCTCAGAACCCTCCTTCCTCTTTCTTCTTCTCTGAAATGTTCTGAACATCAGAACAGGAGATCCATCATGTCTGCTGGATCGGAACCGAACCCCCCCTCCTCCCCCTCCGGCTCCTCCTCCTGCCCCTTTATAAAGCGGAGTTGAGAGCGCAGCTGCCGCAGTCCAGAGTTCAAACAGCCGCACTTCAGTTTCTTTTCAGCGCAGAAAGTAGATTAGACCTGAAGACCGCTTCTTCTTCTTCTTCTTCTTCTTCTTCTTCTGGTACATTTTCTGCTTTTCCTTCTTCTTCTCTTCCCGCTGCGGTTCGGGTTTTGTTCCTCCGCAGTATTTTAGTTTTATTTTTGGCGCAGATCAGCGAGCATCGGACCGGCAACGCTCCAACATGTTGCGGTTGTTCCTGCTCCTGCTGGCGGTGCCGGTCCAGACGGTGAGTGGTTCCCACAGGTTCTGACGGGCCGGACCTGGAGTCCCGCTCCTTTACGCACAGAGACTGAAGTTTCCCTCACTGCCCCCCCCCCTCCAGGTTCTGTCCACCAAGGCCGTGTTCGAGCTGAAGGTCCAGACCTTCAGCAGCTCCCGCAGCATCTGCGACCAGAACCGGGACTGCCGCATCTTTTTCCGCATGTGCCTCAAACATTCGCAGAGCGTCATCAGCCCGGGGCCGCCGTGCACGTACGGGAACGCGAGCAGCGCCGCGCTCCCCGCGGACCCCGGTTCCATCTCCGGGAGCGCGCCCATGAAGGTGAACGTCTCCTTCAAGTGGCCGGTGAGTGACCGGAACCGGACCGGTTCCGATTAGGTGAACGGTTCTGTCTTAATCGAGAATAGAAATGATTTGAAAATGTTTCTAGAAAACTGTGAAAACGAGCCTTGTGACGTCAGCACGTCACTGACGGACTATTGATTATTGATGATTGTTTCGCCGCAGGGCTCCTTCTCGCTGATCCTGGAGGTTTGGACCGCAGACTCCTCAGGTGTAAAGTCCACAGGTAAACAAGCTGCGGCGGCTGCAGCGCCGCGGCCTGACCGCCAGGGGGCGACAGAAAACATGTTTACATCAATCAGCGTCACATCGTCCCACTGTCTACACTTTTATTTGGGCTTTGATCATTTTTTAAAGAAAGAAATGTTCTAATTATTAGGGTTTCAGATACAATGATCAAATAAATCATGCAGATTTATCTTCTGTTTTTATCGATTCTGAAAGTTTTTAGTAAGTTTTGGTTAAACTTTAATCTTCCCAGTTGGATTAGGAAAACATCTGGCCTGCAGATACAGCAGAGGATGCTGGGAAAGTTTTTCTTTGGAAAGCCGTTGTAGTTTCCCTGAGTTGAAGCAGTTGGAGGAGGCTGACCCCAGGTGATCGTGACTCTGCCATGTTTCTATCTGCTTGTTGCCCAGGCAACCAGCCGCGGCTGCTGAGCCGGGCATCCCGCCTCGGCAGCCAGGCGGTCGGGGAGGAGTGGTCGCAGCAGCTCCACCAGGGCGACCAGAGCGAGCTGAGCTTCTCCTACCGGGTGGTGTGCATGGAGAATTACCACGGCGACGACTGCTCCACCCTGTGCCGGCCGCGCACCGACGACTTCGGCCATTACCGCTGCGACGCCCAGGGCCAGCGTCGCTGCCTGGAGGGCTGGGAGGGAAACTACTGCACTGAGCGTGAGTTCATCTCCGACTCCTAGGAGAGCGGCGTGTCTTTAGCTTCAGCCGAGCTGCCATTTCCATGGCAACAGGTCATCAAACCATAGTCACTTCTGGTGAAAGATGCGCTGTCGTTTGCTGTGTGTGTGTGTGTGTGTGTGTGTGTGTGTGTGTGTGTGTGTGTGTAGGTGTGTGTGTGTGTGTGTAGGTGTGTTTGGCTCTGAGGTCTGTTGCTTTTTGGTTTGGGCTAAACAGTCGGCCCCTGACTGGCCCCTGACTGGCCTCGTCTGGCCCTCCACCCGCTCCTTTAACAGTGCCGTGTCCTGGAGGGTGAAAACAGAAACGTGCTGCTTTGTGGAGGGGCTGAGAGAGAGCCACAAAATTCATCCAATCAAAATACAGCAAGTTTACTGACTCGGCAATAAATCTGATCATAAAGATCAGAAACAAAATGGCTGTTGACCTATAAAAATAAAAAATGTTTCTGTTTGGTTGGACAAATTTTTACCATTTTTGACTCTCAGTCTGAACCAAACAGAATCACTTCAGCTCTGATAAATGATTCAAGGCTGGCAGAAGTATTCACACCCCTCAAGCTTTTCCATATTTTGTCTCAATAGAATCATAAACAGAAATATATTTAATTAGAGTTTAAAGCTGACAAACCAACAGGAAGTTGTTTACAATTTGATTCAACTTTTCCAGATTTGATCTTCTAGTGACTGAAAGTTTTGTCCATTCTTCTCCAAACAGCTGAAGTTCAGTCAGATTAGCGTTTGGGAACAGCAGTTTTCACATCTTACCACACATTCTAGATTGGGTTTAGTTCTGGACTTTGACTGGGCCATTCTACCATGTTTAGTTTTAACCCACTGTAGCCTGGCTTTGTGTTTAGGCTGCTTGTCCTGCTGGAAGCTGAAGCTCCGCCCCCGGTTAGTTGAAGCCCCGCCCCTGCTATTTGAAGCTCCGCCCCCGGGGCTCCAGCCTTTAGACTTCAGCAATGAGGGAAGAATATCTGCTCGTTATTTGCCTCCATCCATCTTCACATCAACTCTGACCGTCTTCCCTGCAGAAGAGAAGCATGATGCTTCCACCACCAGTGTGATGGTGTGTTCAGTCATGTCAGTGATAATTCTCACAGCATTTTGCATTTGGATCAAAAAGTTCAGTTTAGTTCTGATCTGACCAAAGCTCCTTCTTCCTCATATTTGCTGTGTCCAACATGGCTAACTACTAACAGCTAGTGGCTAACAGCTAGTGGCTAACAGCTAGTGGGACTTCTGATGGT
The DNA here is from genome assembly GCF_051168715.1 of Poecilia mexicana. Lineage (NCBI taxonomy): Eukaryota > Metazoa > Chordata > Actinopteri > Cyprinodontiformes > Poeciliidae > Poecilia > Poecilia mexicana. Next base: position 4,711,905 of record NW_028263382.1, read on the forward strand.
TTCCTTTTCAATGCCTTTCTTCTTGCTGCTCTTCCACAAAGATCCGTGCAGTGATGACCAATAGTTGCCTGACAGTTGCCCTCATTGCTGTGGATCTCTTGGTCTCCATCTTGGCTGATTTCTGATCAAAGCTCTCCTTGTTCAGCCTGGAGATTCAGCTGGGCTTTGACTTGGCCGTGTCTTGGTTCCATTGGGCCAGACTCTGGGTTCTGATTGGACGGTGAGACGCTCAAAGCCTCAGCCTGCTGCAAACTCCCCGAGCGCTCTGCTGCTCCTCCATGATGCTGTTTGCTCCAGATCATCTTTAAACCTCTGGGGCATCACATGGCAGCTGGAATAATACTGGGATTAGATTAGATTAGATTAGATTAAATTACACACAGCTGGACTCAGCAAATCATTAGCAACCATCAGGCAACTTCTGAAGGCAACTGGTTGAACTCAGAGAAAAGGGGGCTGAATACATTTACACACCACACTTTTCAGTTTATTTGTAAACATTGTGTTGAATCAGGTTTCATTTTCTTTGAACTTCATAATTATATCCCACTTTATGTTTTTCTTTCACATGAAATTCCTACAGAGTTTCCCCCAGTGTATCATAAGCCTGGCGGCCCTCCATGTTTTGCTAGGCACCCCGCCAGGCAGTGTTGTGTTCAAGACCACCTAACCCGAGACCTAGACAAGACCAAGACTTTTAGGGTCCGAGACCAAGTCAAGACCAAGACCAGCGGCCCGTGCTACATGACACAATAAAATGTAAAATATGATCGAAATTGCTTCTCAAAATAATCTGAAAGATCCATATTCCCATAAAAACACCTAGATATTAAATACTTAATACATTTTACCAATATTAAATATTCCATTTCTGTGTTACAATGTGTGATGGTCTCGTGCCATCCCTAAAAACATAACACCCTGGACATTTGCCCATATTGCTCATATAAGAATCCACCACTGTTGCACCATTAAACATAGCAATTGAGGCAATGCCCTGACGGTAAATAACGCTCAACTATGAACACTGACCAAGGAGCAACAAGCAAGAAGTAACCAAACAGAAGGCGCTCATCGTGACTGTTTTCACTCTCTATCCCAGTACATGAAGCCAGGTAGTCTGACACCATGGCAGACATTACAGCTGCCACTTTGAACAAAAACAATCAAAGAGCAATGTGCATGCTCTGCGTGCTCTTTCGTTCTTGTGTTTTAGTTATTTGTTAATTTAAATATCAACGTACATAATTAAATAAAATAATGATGCAGTGTACACAGAGCATTACAAGAACAAAGAACGGGTGTTCTGTCAGGTCAGATCACGGTGTTCTGTCAGATCAGCATACGTTGTTAGATAGTCGTACGCTTAGCTCAGATATGCATACGCTGTCATTACCATATGATTTTATTTAATCAGCAACATAGAATCATGACGTAGATCATTATTAACAGTTATTAACAGTTGTATGGCATCCAGCTGCAGCCAGACCTGCTTTAAACACACTTTGAAACCATGACAACGCATGTATATCCATCTAGTTATCACATTATGTCATATTATAAACAATTTAATTACTTATTTTCGTCATAACTTGTTGTGTATACTGACAACTCCACTGACGGTCGGACTTCTTAAGGCGCATGCACTGGCATGGTACTCACAGCATGTATGCTATTCTGACAGCGTATGGCTATGTGATAGAACAACGGCTATATCTGTCAGACACGTCATTACCATAAGATTTCATTTAATCAACAACATAGAATCATGACGTAGATCATCATACACTTTGTTATTAACAGTTGTATGGCATCCTGACTTAGCGGTTAAGTGAGTTTTACACAGGCGTGTGTTGTAGCTGACTCCAGCTGCAGCCAGACCTGCTTTAAATACACTTTGAAACCATGACAACACATGTATATCTATATAGTTATCATTGAAAACAATTTAATGACTTATTTTTGTCATAACTTGCTGCGTATGGTGAACTGACAACTCCTCTGACGGTCGGATTTCTTAATGCATGTATGCTAACCTGACAGCATATGGCTATCTGATAGAACAACGGTTCTCAGTGACACTCCAGTCCTATCTAATAAGTAAAGAGCCGTGGAGAAGAATCGATTGTTTCTGAATGTCGCATCACTATATTGCAGACTTTTGGACATAGCGTTGTCCCATATATGCGACAACTCAGTCAACACCTCCGCACAATAATTCAGGCAGTGAGTGACTTTTTTTCATCACAAATAACGTGTCTCTGTATAGCTAGCTTTGTTAACATCACGTTAACGGAGCTTACCTTCTTTGAGCTACTTTTCTAAGTAACAAAAGAAGTTAGACGTTGTCCCCACCGTCTGTTAAAGCGAAGCGATGCTGAGTTAGCTGTGGCCATCGGATTTCTTATGATTTATGCAGCACTATTATTACTGGTGGTCAGACAAACATTTTCTGCCACTGAGAGGAAACCACTGCGCATGTCCTGGAGCGCCGCGCGCGAGTGAAAGGTGGGACTAACAGAAACACTTAGTTGCTTGGATTTTAATCAGTGCGTTTTGCATCCACTGAAAACAAAGATGTTAACAAATAAACTGGACAGTATGCTGCACGTTTAGTGATATTTTCACAGTTGCGGTCTCGACTGGTCTTGAAATAAAATGCCGAGTCCTCAGAGCCCGAGACCGAGACCATCAAAAAAGGGTCTTAAGACCGGTCTCGAGACCAAGACCAACTTCGAGTACCACAACACTGCCGCCAGGCTAAGCATCACGTGTTTTTACTGTTAGAAAAATTAATAATTTGAAAAAAAAAAGAATCTTTTTTTTTTTCAATAGATAAATCTTTAAGCCGGATTGAAAGTGTCTCTGTTCTGAGCGTTTCACTCACGGAGCAGATTTATTTCTAAAAGGTTTTTTAGTTTATGCATTTAAAGCCGGAGCGCGGACCAATCACAGCTGGCGCTCTGCACGCTGCCACTGCTTTATCAAGTTTACCTCAGCGCAGATCGCGCTCCTCTTCTCACTCAAACTGGACTCAGGCTGACCTGCATGGATATTTACACCAACCCAGTGTGGGTAGTTATTTTTCTTGGGAGAACTCCACATCAAGGAAAGAGTTTAAAACGAACCCTGTTCGCTCTGGTTGTGCGGCTCTATGTGAACCACAGGAATAACTTGTAGTCTTTCTTTCAGAGGAGTTGAGGAGCGGTGAGAATGATTTATATTTGTGAACAAAGAATTATGCGGCGTTTCCACCTCAACCCGCTGCCCAGCGTGTGGCGCTGTCTGCCCTGTAAAGTTCATGTCTGTGTTCCTGGTTGGTCGGAGCGTTAGCGGCTAACGAACCAGCGCTAACCTCATCGTGCAGGTGCAGGTGAGGAGCTTTAGCCTCTCCTCGATGTCACACATTACGCTGGTTTTATATTATTATTATTTTTCTGGTTACAGATGCACCAACCCACACCAAATGCTTTGTCCACGTAGCCAGAGTTGATGCGTGCGGCCGAGCAGAGATCTGAAACTCTCGTCCCATAAACTCCAGCAACCAAAACAGTTTCTGAGATTCTTATTAAAACTCAGCAGACATGAAATGTCAGAGCTGCTAAAGCCACATTAGCAGCATTGAATTAAATCTCCTGTTTGTTGCTCATCTCTGCTCAGTGCAGCAGATTTACCTCATCCTGCAGGGCCGGTCCAAGGCTGATGAGGCCTGGGGCAGAATCTGACTGAGGGGCCCCTGTAGCTGCTACAACATCAGCAGCTCTAGCAGCTTCTGTGTTACATTTAATCTGGGAGAGGAGGAGGAGTTTAACTGGCCAACCTAAAAACAATCAGCTATAATCCAGTTTATTCATTTGTATCTGTGAACAAACAGCTCAAACTCAAAGATTAAACTCGCAGCATCAGATTGTTGCTATGGCAACAAAACAATTAGCTATGAATATTGTTCTTTGAAGTTTTACAAAGTAAACCTACCAGCTCCTTAAAATCTTACATTTAAATGTTAAACAGTTTAAAATCTTTTAATTTAAGCTGAAAGCATTAAACCAAATTCAGCAGCATTGATCATCTCAATAAATAAATGTTACATTTATGAATCTGTGTTAGAATATCAGCATTTATGGCCCCTGAAGCCCTGGGGGCCCGATGGAGCTGCTGACTTAATTTGGATTAAACAGAAGTGCAAATAATTGATATTCATTTTAATTTTGATTTGATGTTTTTAAGACTAGCTGTGGGTTTGTGTGGCTTTTCACTGGTGATGTTTTCCTGTAACATATAATTAGTAATATTTTTACTTTTCCTGTCAACATCTTTAAATATAAAAACACGGCGGACCGCCAGGCTGGCAGGTTTACTGGGGGAAACCTGCCCTATGAAATATTTTTATGTTTGTGGTTATAATGAGACAAAATGTGCAAAAGTTCCAGGGGTGTGAATACTTTTCTAAAGTAAAACAGATTAAATAAAAACTAAATGCAATAAATATTCACAAAATAACGTAGAAATGTTTTTCAACGTTTAATCCAATTCATGCAAAAATGTCATGGCCTGTAACCGTACAGGCCACAGGTTCCTGATAGCCGTACCTGATCTATAAACTACAGATCTCTAATCTCTAGCTCTGTAAACTCTAGATCTGTAAACTCTAGATCTGTAAACTCTAGATCCGGAGTCCCTGTGGGAAGCCTGTCAGTCGGATCTGGTTCTAAAATCATGATTGTCATCAGAGAGCTGCCAAAAGTTATATTTAATGAAATTGAAGTACATTTGTTTATATTTAGATTGAAAAGAAATCAATTATAAAAACGATTGAAATAAATTGCTTCATGTGTAAACCTCTTTTCTAGGGTCAAAGGTCAGAGTTATGTGCAGCGCCTGCAGCTGTCAGCTGCTCCTTCTTTGAACCTTCAGATTTTACCTTTAAGTGAAAAAATAAATGAATAATTTAGCACTGAATGTAAAAAAAATAAAAAACTGTCTGCTGCTTTTGTTTTAGCTTAGAGCTGGTTGTGCTGTGGCAGGTCAGGCTGCCCTCCGATCTGTCGGACCTTTTTATTGACATCTGCTGGTGCTGGTGACCCGTCAGAACCGCACAGGATCCAAACGTCCTCTTAGAACTACGGGAGGTTCAAACTCTGCTCATCCATTATTAGCTGCAGAAAAACACCAAGCTGCCAAATCAACTAAAGCAAACTGACCAATCAGACATAGGCTTATTTTTCTCCCCAATTTTGTTAATAGTAAAGAGGGTTGGATGATAAAACATACAATAATTATTCTTTTCTTTTTTTTTTATTTAAAGAAAAATCTCACGGTACTCACGGAGCACAGCAGGAGGCGCTGCAGCAACAATCCTCAGGCAATTTAGAATCAGAAAAGATCCAAAAAGAAATCAAACTTCAAACTCTGTGACCTAAAAACTTCTGATCACATAATAATGATTAACCATATCTGCCATGATAAATCATTACTCATAACTGTTGGGAGTATTCCCTAACATTAAAATGATCAGGTAGCAAGTAATTATATATACATACATCACAGGTAGAGGTGTGCCGATCGACCAGCCACCGATCACACAAACCGATCATCACCTGCTTCTCATTTCCAGCCTGCCTCTGCAGCTGGTCTCCTCTTTCCTTCACTCTGCGCAAACGCAGCAACAAATCCGAAGCAATGTGGAACTATAACCACTGAGGGAAGTTTGCGTGTTGAGTTGGAAAATTGAAGCAGGTCAAAATTCATCAACACAACGAATCTAATATGACATAAAAACAATGAGATACTTGATGGAGTTTGGCTACATCCAGGCTCACTGCAGTAAATCAGACATATGGAGGATCAGACAGCAGGTAAAGCAGCGCACAGCTACAAACACTCACCCGGATTAGCATGACGGTCAGAAAGCTAAACAAATAACCTGGAAAATGATTTAAGTCTTCGAGCTGCGATGTCAGACTCTGGTTCTGCTACAGGTAGTTAATATCTGACAGACGGAGCTTCGCTTCTGCTCCACCTGGTGGTGACTCTCACACCAACCTGCTGCAGCATCTGTCTTAAAAATACATTTTACATGCATATTAAAACATGAGACAGATAATCTCTGAGAAAATAATCCATCTCCTCCCTGATCTGCATAATTACTCCGCTCAGTCAGAAACAGCCAATCAGAGCTAGCAGTAATCAGCTAGCCGCCATGCTAACAGGAAGTTTTCATTCAGTAACTCTGGATTGTTTATTGTAATGGATCCTGTTTTTGCCTTTGAATGTTAAGTTTTATACTTGAATTTTTTGGCAATGTTGAGAGGTTTAATTTGGACTCTCTGCATTATTTAGCCTCTTCAGAGCCTCCATGTGTTATCAGTCTGTTAAAGATAGTATCACTGATAGCAGTACAATTTGCACAATGCCTGTTTTGTTTGGTTTTCTTGGAAAAAGTTATTAAAAACAAGTTTTTGTCTAAATTAAGGTGAATTCATGGTTCCTTTTTCCACATAATGTAACCGGTAGTGTTTATGATAAAAATAATAATAATTATGTGATTGGTGATCGGCCCTCATGAGTGATCGGAATCGGCAGGAAAAAACCTGATCGGCCGGCACATCTCTAATCAGGTGTAAACTCCAGTCCTGGAGGGCCGCTGCCACCTGAACAGGCTCTGGAGATCTGGTCCTTAAATGATAATCTATCATTTAAGGACCAGGGCTTAATAAGGATTCATAATATACAAAGCCTATTATCTTGAATAAATTAAACTATGTAGAAAGACGCTAGCCTGATGCTATTAGCATGCAGCAGTGCTAGCATAGCTCGGTAGCATAGCTTAGTCACCAGAGCTCTGCTGATGCACTAATAAAGGAGTTAGGTGTGCTGAAGATCGCCAGCTGTGATGATAGTGGCACAATTAAATCGATTGACATTAATAACGATAACATGGAGATAAATATATTAGATATTTCACTTTCCGCTCCTCTGTCGCTGCCAGAAGCCAGGCTGAGGACTAAACTGTCGGTGCTTCATCATGGCTACAGCACTGTTAGAATGGGTTAATGTGATTGGCTGAAAAATAGGTTACTCCAAGGGCTCCGTTCATATGATTGGCTGAAACAAAGGAAGCTATCTGATTGGTTGCTGATCACCCAATCAAACAGACCATTTATTAAAATAAGACTGTGAATTTTGAGACGTCGGGGAGTCTCAAAATTCACACAGGCTAGAAGGAGCTCATCCTGTGCATTTGTGAATTATGAGACAGTGTTATCTCCATATAATAATATTATAAATTATCTCTTTCTGACTGTTGTCTGTGCTTACGGGCCGAACAACAGTTCAGATTACCCCGCCTTCTTGGAGTCCTTAGAGGGGGTACTGGAGAGTGCCCCTCCTGGGGACTCCCTTGTTCTACTGGGGTACTTCAACGCTCACATGGGCAATGACAGTGAAACCTGGAGGGGCGTGGTTGGGAGGAACGGCCCCCGATCTGAACTCGAGTGGTGTTCTGTTGTTGGACTTCTGTGCTCATCACGGATTGTCCATCACGAACACCATGTTCAGGCATAAGGGTGTCCATATGTGCACTTGGCACCAGGACACACTAGGTCGCAGTTCAATGATCGATTTTGTCATCGTATCATCGGATCTGCAGCCGTATGTCTTGGACACTCGGGTGAAGAGAGGTGCGGAGCTGTCCACTGACCACTACCTGGTGTTGAGTTTGCTCCGGTGGTGGGGGATGAAGCCAGTCAGACCTGGCAGGCCCAAATGTGTACTGAGTGTCTGCTGGGAACGTCTAGCGGGGTCCCTTGTGAGACGGAGCTTTAACTCCCATCTCCGGCAGAACTTTTAACACGTTCTAGGCGAGGTAGGGGACATTGAGTCTGAATGGACCGTGTTCTGTTCCTCCATTGCCAAGGCGGCTTATCAGAGCTGCGGCCGCAAGGTTGTTGGTGCCTGTCGCAGCGGCAACCCTCGAACCCGTTGGTGGACACCTTCGGTGAGGGATGCTGTCAAGCTGAAGAAGGAGTCCCATCAGGCCTTTTTGGCCTGTGGGACTCCCGAGCAGCCGATGGGTACCGGCGGGTGAAGCGGCATGCGGCTCGGGTGGCCGCATGCCACCCGAGCCGAGCCACCCTCGGGCGTGGGAGGAGTTTGGAGAGGCCATGGAGAAAGACTTCCGCACGGCTTTGAGGCGATTCTGGTCCACCATCTGGCGTCTCAGGAGGGGGAAGCAGTGCAGCACCACCACTGTTTATAGTGGGGATGGTCTGCTGCTGACCTCAACTCAGGACGTTGTGGGCCGGTGGGCGGAATACTTCGAAGACCTCCTCAATCCCACCAACATGCCTTCTGTTGAGGAAGCTGAGCCTGGGGACTCTGGGTTGGGCTCTCCAATCTCTGGGGACGAGGTTGCCGAGGCGGTTAGGAAGCTCCTCGGTGGCAGGGCCCCAGGGTGGCAGGGCCCCGGGGGTGGATGAGATCTGCCCCGAGTTCCTTAAGGCTATGGATGTTGTAGGGTTGTGTTGGCTCATGCGACTCTTCAATATCGCATGGACATCGGGGGCAGTCCCCCTGGATTGGCAGACTGGGGTGGTGGTCCCCCTGTTCAAAAAGGGGAACCGGAGAGTGTGCTCCAATTACAGGGGGGTCACACTCTTAAGCCTCCCTGGTAAGGTCTATTCAGGGGTCCTGGAGAGGAGGGTCCGTCGGATTGTCGAACCTTGGATTCAGGAAGAGCAGTGTGGTTCTGGTTCTGGTCGTGGTACACTGGACCAGCTCTACACCCTCAGCAGGGTCCTGGAGGGTTCTGGGAGTTCGCTCAACCGGTCTACATGTGTTTTGTGGACTTGGAGAAGGCGTTCGACCGTGTCCCCAGGGAAGGCTTCTGGGGGGTTCTCCAGGAGTATGGGGTACCGGGCCCTTTGATACGGGCTGTCAGGTCCCTGTATGACCGGTGTCAGAGTCTGGTCTGCAATGCCGGCAGTAAGTCGGGCTCATTTCCGGTGAGGGTTGGACTCCGCCAAGGCTGCCCATTGTCTCCGATTCTGTACTTTCATGGACAGAATCTCTGACCAGCCGAGGTGTTGAGGGGATCCGTTTTGGTGGCCTTAGGATCGCATCTCTGCTTTTTGCGGATGATGTGGTCCTGTTGGCTTCATCAGATCGTGATCTGCAGGATCTCGCTGGAGCGGTTCGCAGCCCAGTGTGAAGCGGCCGGGATGGGGATCAGTGCCTCCAAATCCGAGGCCATGGTCTTGAGCCGGAAAAGGGTAGAGTGCCTTCTCCGGGTCAGGGGGTGGTGCCCTGCCCCAAGTGGAGGAGTTTAAGTATCTGAGGATCTTGTTCATGAATGAGGGAAGAGGGGAGCGGGAGATCGACAGGCGGATTGGGGCAGCGTCTGCCGTGAAGCGGGCGCTGTACCGGTCCGTCGTGGTGAAGAGAGAGCTGAGTCAAAAAGCAAAGCTCTCGATTTACCGGTCGATCTACGTTCCCACCCTCATCTATGGTCATGAGCTTTGGGTCATGACCGAAAGAACGAGGTCATGGATGGTGTTCAGGTCCCACCGGGAGGAAGGGAAGACCCAGGACACGCCGGAGGGACGATGTCTCTCTGCTGGCCTCGGAACGGCTTGGGGTTCCTGGAGGAGCTGGAAGAGGCTGGAGAGGGAAGTCTGGGCCTCCCTTCTTAGGCTGCTGCCCCCGCGACCCGATCCCGGATAAGCGGAAGAAAATGGATGGATGGATGTATCTCTTTATTTTTATATTTTATATTTTTCTTCTTTTTTTCTTTTTACAAGCCAAATCAGGGAGTCAATCTATTTTTGATGTTTGTTCTTTTAGGGGAAAATAACAATTATAAATTCTTACAAATATTTCCAAAAATGTATCACATGACTGATTAACATCAACAACATGAACATTTGTCCAATTATAGATTAATAATTCTGCTTTCATTTCTTCCACAGCTTCAGGTGATTTTACTCTAACTAAATTAGTAATTTGCTTCATGATAATTAAATTAAACTGCAACAGACTGGCGACCTGTCCAGGTGACCCCGCCTCTCGCCTGGAACGTTAGCTGGAGAGGCAGCAGCACCTCCCGACCCCAGCAGGGTTAGGGCGTACAGAAAATGGATGGATGGATAATTAATTTAAACTGATTACTAATATACAACATAGTAAACATGGCAAATGATCAGCAATCCACTTTTTCTTTTCACAGTTAATGGCTCTCTGTTCTTCATGTAGGTCTTAATATTAATGGACAGAAACTTAAACCAAACACTGTTTAATAAATTCTGTCGTTTTAGTATCTCAATATATTTCAGCAAACCAATGTGAAAATCTCCACTAATAAAAGTAAACTTTTCATTGTGGCTTTCATATGTCTCTAATACTTTTTCACTAAACTCATCTATGGAAGAGCCAGGAGTTCGATAAACACGACTAATTAAAATATGTCCAGATTTATTACCCTCAGTTTTAACATCCATCAAGTTATCAACTGACCCCGCCTCTCGCCCTGAACGTTAGCTGGAGAGGCACCAGCTACCCTCCTGACCCCCCTATGGGACAAGGGTGTTAGCAAATGGATGGATGGATGAAGTTATCAACTGAAAATGTAATTTTAGTAATAACCATAACACCGTTAACCTGTTCTGACTGAACATGTGATCCATCTAGACCAGTCTTTCTCAAACTTGTGGTCCACGGGCGCCCCTTAGTGGTCCGCCAGGTACTGCATAACGACCGTTTATCTGCCGTGACGTCAGCTCAAAGTGCGACGCCACAGCTAGCTTAGCAAAAGATTGTGTTAAAAATAATGATGGAAAACTGGCTTAAAACAGAGTCATTCAAAAGAAAAGATGCAGATAGGTGGAGCGAAAACTCCAGGAATATTATCTGACCAGAAGAAGCTGAAACTGCTGTCGTTCACTAGCGAATGGATTCCTTAGAACGGCTCTATGCGGTAGTTCTCGACTCAGTTAGTAACTGTTCTTTGTTTTTATGACTTTGCTTGAATTATGCTCTGCTTCCACATGAACAGCTATTATTATTTTTATTTAATTAAAAATTATAAAATTAAATAATTAAACACAGTAGATAAATACCATTGATAGAAATGGTTTTATTATTTTAATATTTAATGGTGCTTTAAATGATTTTCAGTTTCTGTGAAAGCAATTCAAATCTATTTTTCTTTAATTGTGCTCCTAAAACACATATAGCCCTAAATGTTATTAAAGCACATAACACTTGTGAGTAAAGAACAATTTGTTTTTTTTATTTCCATGTGTCCGACTTCAATAGAAAGCTTAGACACTTTCAGAATCCGTAAGTAACTCAAAGTAGACATTTTCATGGCTCTATCGTCACATACATGAGTTAAGAGAATAATATTTTCATTTCAGGTTGAATTATATTATAATTAATCATATTAATTATATTAAGATGCGTTATTGCGGGGCGATTTCAGGTTAGGTGGTTCGTGACCGTTTGTTAAATGGGTGAAGTGATCCTCAACCTGAAAAAGTTTGAGAAACACTGGACATGTGACAGTGCAGCAGGTCATCTCAGTCGTCCAGGTTCCTCAGATTGTTCCCACACTAAATTCCTCATCAAATTTCTGAAGGTAGCTTTTAATCTGAGAAAAGTTACTGTGCCTGCTGCTACTGTTAAAGTGAATTAGTGAATTAAAAAGACATCAATCTGTCTTCAGAATAATATTCACAGCCTGTTTATGACTGAACTGGTCTCTGGTCTATATCAGCTTCTACATCATAACATTTATGAGCTTTAAGATCAGAACTATTGAACTACATTCTGTGACTCATGACTAAATGATCTGTTGTTCAGAACTAAAAGAGAAATACTAAACAAAGAACCCTGTAATGTTGGCTTCAAGTCAATGTTCCTCTGTTTCTCCATCTGAACTAGATTTCTGAAGGTTAGATCCTCAGGAGAACCGTTGGCTTTTATCCGTCTGACTCCATCTTGTATTTCTTCTCCTTCCTCCTGGCCTGGTGAGGATCTCTGTTCATCCACTAACACATGATTTAGTGTTTTTACAGCATTTAGCAGTTTAGTTTTGTGTTTTATGCTCACAAATCGAAGGTATTTGGTCTTTTCTTCCTTTTATCTGTATTTGTATTGTCTAACAAGCAGCAGTAGTTTTACTGACCTGGGAAATCCCTGTGCTGCTGGACAGAAACTAGTTCATCTGGGTTTGCATCTTTACTCCTCCTGCTGGTGTCCAGCGGCGTGTCGTCCTGAGTCCAGATACGTCCTCCTTTCTTGTTAAACCTGGAGCTATTTTACTATTTGTCAGCTGCTGAGAATCCTGGTAGTTAACGAGGCCTTTGCTGGTTGTTCAAGCACATGCAGTCAAAAAGTGCTTAAAGTTGAAAAATGGAAGAAATGGTTCTAGAAATCCAAACATTAGCTGAATATCAAAGTGCAAAACTTCAACATTTCCTTGGATGTTGAGTTGTATTTCAGACATTCTGTAGCAGGCCTGTCCTAAAATGAAGGATTTTGGCTTTACTGATGAACAGGTTTATTTGGGAGTAAACCCTGAGTTTCACTGCAAGAGCTGCTGCACAAACACAAACACAAAAAGAGACTATAAGATAGAAAACATGCTCTTACAACCGTAACGTTTTAAAACCGAAAATAACGTTCACTGCTAACATCAACTGATTCAATAACTATACTGTATTTATTTACAATAAAGCAAAAATCACAATACCAATTGATAAATATTAGAAATATCCTAGTTACAAAATATACGTACCTTGTGCCGCTAACAGGGGGCTGCTAACAAGATACATTATATAACTGCGTCTCCATTCCTTCTGTTGCCAAGCTGCCGCTGCACAACATAAACAGCAGAAGCTCTCTCATCAAAATAAAAGCATTAAATTCATAAACCGGAAGTCAACTAACAAAATAAAGGCAATAAGGGCTAAAAAGGAACATAAATAAGGAGCTTAACCTGGGGTTATTTACACAGTCAATAGATTTTCACTAAATTGCAGGCCAGAATCAGCTACTTAAGATGGTTATTATATTAATAGCCATCAATAAAGCAAACAGTTCGTCAATCAATAGATCAGTCAATTAAGTCAGATTTTATTTGTATATCACATTTCAGCAGCAAGGCATTTCAAAGTGCTTTACATCATAACAAACACAAAAACACAAAGTCATGCAACATAGAATCAACAATCAAAACATGACATTAAATCAGGTTCCATCATTAAATTCATAATTGATTACGTTTCAAATGAAACTCCAACCAGGTGGGTTTTAAGTTGAGATTTAAAGGCTCTTAGTGTTTCAGCTGTTTTACAGTTTTCTGGAAGTTTGTTCCAAATTTGTGGTGCATAAAACTGAATGCTGCTTCTCCTCATTTGGTTCTGGTTCTGGATGCAGAGCAGAACCAGAACCAGAACATCTGAGGGGTCTAGACTGTTGGTACAGCAATAACAGATCTTTAATGTGTTGTGGTGCTAAACCGTTCAGTGATTTATAAACTAACAGTATTTTAAAGTGTAGGGACTTTAAAGCTGGTGTTATGTGCTCTGTCTTCCTGGTTTTAGTGAGAACAGCAGCAGCAGCTTCTGGATCAGCTGCAGCTGGAGGATTGATTTATTAGTCAGACCTGTGAAGACGCTGCTGCAGTAATCAATGTGGCTGAAGATAAACGCCTGGATGAGTTTCTCTAGATCGCACTGAGACATCAGTCCTCTGATCCTGGAGATGTTCTTCAGGTGATAGAAGGCCGACTTTGTGACTGTCTTTATGTGGCTCTGAAGGTTCAGGTCAGAGGTCATCACTACTCCCAGGTTTCGGGCTGATCGCTGGTTTTCACTTGTAATAACTGAAGCTGAGCATTGACTCTAGTTCGCTCCTCTTTAGGTCCAAAGATAATAACTTCAGTTTGTTTCTGTTCAGCTGGAGAAAGTTTTGGCACATCCACACATTTATCTGTTCTAAGCATCTGTTCAGTGATTGGATGGGGTCAAAGGTCACCTGGTGACATCGTGATGTAGAGCTGTGCATCATAGTTATGGTAGCTGATCTTATTTCCTGTTATAACCTGAGCCAGCGGGAGCATATAGATATTGAAAAGAAGTGGTCCTGGGATTGAACCTTGGGGTACCCCACATGTGACCTTTGACCTCTCTGAGGAGAAGTTTCCGACTGAAACAAAGTAATCCCTGTTCTTTATGTAAGATTCAAACCAGTGGAGCACTGGACCGGAGAGTCGGACCCAACTCTCCAGTCGATTCAGTAAAATGTCCTGATCTGCACTGAGGTCCAACAGAACCAGAACCAGCTCTGTGGTTCTCTCACAGTCCGTATTTATATGGATATCATTGAACCCTTTGACTAGGCCAGTCTCCGTGCTGTGGTAACCATGGAAACCAGACTGGAAGGAGTCAAAGCGATTGGTTATCATTAGGAAGTTATTTAACTGTTTAAACTGCTTTTTCAATAACTTTACTGATGAATGGGAGGTCAGAGGTCAGAGGTCGGCCTGTAATTCTGCAGTAGTGATTTGTCTAGATCAGCGGTTTCCAAACATTTTCTGGGGCCCCCTATGGATTACAAATAGCTGTCTGGTTGAACAACGTGTGTGACGGGGAGGCGGAGAGGATTCTTAGAGACTCCCTGTCTCTCACAAAGGGGGTCGGGGAAATCGACTGTTTTTGAGGCAAAATGAATGTATGTAAAGCTAAAGGTTCTGTATTGATGTTAGCTAGTCATCTTTTAGCTAACATTAGTTAGTCATCTTTTAGCTAACATTAGCTAGTCATCTTTTAGCTAACATTAGCTAGTCATCTTTTAGCTAACATTAGCTAGTCATCTTTTAGCTAACATTAGCTAGTCATCTTTTAGCTAACATGAGCTAGTCATCTTTTAGCTAACATTAGCCAGTCATCTTTTAGCTAACATTAGTTAGTCATCTTTTAGCTAACATTAGCTAGTCATCTTTTAGCTAACATTAGCTAGTCATCTTTTAGCTAACATTAGCTAGTCATCTTTTAGCTAACATGAGCTAGTCATCTTTTAGCTAACATTAGCCAGTCATCTTTTAGCTAACATTAGTTAGTCATCTTTTAGCTAACATTAGCTAGTCATCTTTTAGCTAACATTAGCTAGTCATCTTTTAGCTAACATTAGCTAGTCATCTTTTAGCTAACATTAGCTAGTTATCTTTTAGCTAACATTAGCTAGTCATCTTTTAGCTAACATTAGTTAGTCATCTTTTAGCTAACATTAGCCAGTCATCTTTTAGCTAACATTAGTTAGTCATCTTTTAGCTAACATTAGCTAGTCATCTTTTAGCTAACATTAGCTAGTCATCTTTTAGCTAACATTAGCTAGTCATCTTTTAGCTAACATTAGCTAGTCATCTTTTAGCTAACATTAGCTAGTCATCTTTTAGCTAACATTAGCTAGTCATCTTTTAGCTAACATTAGCTAGTCATCTTTTAGCTAACATTAGCCAGTCATCTTTTAGCTAACATTAGTTAGTCATCTTTTAGCTAACATTAGCTAGTCATCTTTTAGCTAACATGAGCTAGTCATCTTTTAGCTAACATTAGCCAGTCATCTTTTAGCTAACATTAGCTAGTCATCTTTTAGCTAACATTAGTTAGTCATCTTTTAGCTAACATTAGCTAGTCATCTTTTAGCTAACATTAGCTAGTCATCTTTTAGCTAACATTAGCTAGTCATCTTTTAGCTAACATTAGCTAGTCATCTTTTAGCTAACATTAGCTAGTCATCTTTTAGCTAACATTAGCCAGTCATCTTTTAGCTAACATTAGCCAGTCATCTTTTAGCTAACATTAGCTAGTCATCTTTTAGCTAACATTAGCTAGT
This sequence comes from Poecilia mexicana, assembly GCF_051168715.1. Classification (NCBI taxonomy): domain Eukaryota; kingdom Metazoa; phylum Chordata; class Actinopteri; order Cyprinodontiformes; family Poeciliidae; genus Poecilia; species Poecilia mexicana. The sequence continues at coordinate 4,727,799 of NW_028263382.1, forward strand.
CATCTTTTAGCTAACATTAGCTAGTCATCTTTTAGCTAACATTAGCTAGTCATCTTTTAGCTAACATTAGCTAGTCATCTTTTAGCTAACATTAGCTAGTCATCTTTTAGCTAACATGAGCTAGTCATCTTTTAGCTAACATGAGCCAGTCATCTTTTAGCTAACATTAGCTAGTCATCTTTTAGCTAACATTAGCTAGTCATCTTTTAGCTAACATTAGCCAGTCATCTTTTAGCTAACATTACCTGCATCCAGCAGCTTTACTCAACTCAGTCGGTTAGTTTGGAGGGAAAAACTGTGAAAAGTTCTTTGCGTTTTGCTGGTTTGCTGCCGTGATTCTAACACAAACCTACGTAGATCCGCCCAGCAGCAGCAGGTCTCCTTCACAGGTGGAAACCCAGCGCGAGCGGCGTAGCGCTCATGTTGCGTTTAAAGGCGGCTCGGAAAAACAGGTTACAACATGTTAACAACGGATTAAACAGTTTTAACTGCTGATAAAAGTGACAGAGGACACAGATATGGGAAGTGTGGAAGCCTCTACTGTATCAAACTGACAGGAATAACAGAGAGTTGGTCATTCTAAGGTAAAAACCCAGCGCGTACAGTGTTCATGTTTCGTTTTTTTTTTTCATCCAGACGGCTTCCCGCGCCCCCTTCAATGACACGACTCTCTAATATATTAAGGAGCTTTTTTGCCCCTCGGTCTTCAGGTTGTCAACATGAATGTTGAAATCACCGACAATTATTAAACAATCATAATCAATGCATATGAGAGATAGAAGCTCATTCAAGTCCGTAAATACATTTTCCTCATATGTTGGAGTTTTGTATAAAGTTAGTGTCAAAGTTCACTTGTGGCCTTTTACCTCAATTCCAAGATACTCAAAAGACGTAAAATGACCCAAAGAGATTTTACTACAGTTATTCTTAAATATTGAACCAGCCAAACTGTCTGTCAACCAAGTGTGGAGGAAATGATTATTGAACTTTGACATCCTTAAAAATCAGTTCTGTATTTTTCCGCAGTATTTCTGTGTTAGCATCAAAACTTTAACTAGTTTTCTAACTAGACCAACATCACATTAACTTTGTGCAATAGAAGCAATAACTGCACCACATGTTGTTTGACTTACCTCAGTTTTGTTTTTGTGAACCAGTTTATTTAGCTCATTCATTAGTTCAATCATATGAACAGTTCACTTAGTGTCTGCATACTAATAAAAATAAAATGCCTTGAATTCATGAAACAAAATGTAAGTTGGCCTTAAATGTTGATCGCAGGGAGCGCTTGGTGATATGGCTTAAAAATAAAATCTCAGATTATTTTCATTTAATTAATCAGATTTTATTTTCTTGCTCTCATTTCTAAAAAAGAAAATAAAAAATGACAGAAAATATCTTCAAAAAGTGTATTTTATTTCACTCAGTCCTTCTGTGAGTTGCATCAGCTCCAGGCTCTGAGCATGTTCGTTTTATTAATAGCACATAGTCAGAATATGAGCAGAATAACAAATTTACCAGAACATAAGAAAAGATTCATGTCCTGGCCCTGCTACTGCATCATAGAGTTGAGCTTAATTCATTGTTTGAATAAAAACAAGTTTTAAAACAAGATGGCTGCTCTTGGTTCAGAAAACCCCCAAAAACATATTTTTAGTGAAAAAACATCCAGATTTTCCAAAAAGGGAATAATCAAACACCAAAAATGTGATTAATCAATAAAAACGATTTTCTGTCAAACTCATACAACCGGTCTTAAATTTTGTCTTGATGGGATTATTGAATCTCATATTTGTAGTTTTGGTTTTTCTCTGGATTTTTCTCAGTTTGAGTCACTAACATCTTCACTGACTCTGACTTCAGGCTAACACTAATTAGCTGCTGATACGCCCTTGCTAGCCGGCTAGCTTCTTTGTCCATATCGTGAGTAACAGACTTGACTGACAGAGAGTGACAACGACCAGGGCCGCAGCCAGAGGGGGGGCCGGAGGGGCCCTGACATCTGATTGGTCCCCCCAGGATCCCCTGATGATTGACATGTAGCAGCACCAGATCATTCCTGTATATTATTTGGAATCATTGTAAGCCACACTAATATCCAAAGAAGAAAAACAATAAATATATGAAAAGAAAATGCATAAAACTTTATATAAGTCCATGTGATGATATAGATAGATTTATACCAGCCTCCATTATGCTAATAATCATAAAATCAAGCCGTCCTGTTCTCCTGGATGTTCCTCTTGTGCTGCGCTGTGGTGCAACTCAAAGGCTAAAGCAAACATCATACCTGCTGGCAGGGGCGCCACCAGGAATCTTTGGCCCCCTGACAAAAGCTTACATTGGGCCCCCCTGACCAGCTGCTGTTACAATTTCTTGAGTCTATTTGACCCAAAAAAGTGTCACAATTTTAAAGTCTTGCATCTGCCTTGCTCTCTTTGGTTCAATTCTGATAACTAGCACAATATTTACTGCTCATGAATTTAACATCCAACAGTCCACATCAGGTATGCAAGTAGGTTGTTTACATTTTTCTATTAGTTTTAGATACTGAAATGTCTCTACCAACGAGCAACTGTCTAAATCAGTGTTTCTCAACCTTTTTTGGGCCAGCGTCCCCCACCAAAAAATTTGCAGGCTACTTTACACTGACTATTATTTTATTATTAATATTACTATCACTATTGTAGGTGTTTTGATTTTTATGCTTGTTTCTGTATTTATCATCAAAATAATTTCCCAGAGAACAAAAAGCCATGGGAATATAAATAATTTTCACAGGCGCCTAAGAAAAATGTAATGAACATTCAAGTTAAAATCTGTAGGCCAACAGCAGCCAGTCAGAGGAAAAATATTCTTATTCTTTGCCATTTTCTAGTTGTTAAATATTCCACAAAATGATAAAAGATGTTCAACATGCCAGTTTAAGCTTTGAACTATTTGCAAACCGACTGAGCTCTGCAGCATTAAAACATGGATAGAACTGTAACTACATTAATCATAGATCTTCTTCTCTTCAGTGTTTCTGGTGGTGCAGCTCTGTGCTGCCTTCAGGAGAATGGGACATCAGAGTATCATCCATAAAACTTCACCCACATGGCATTTAGTGAGCAAACCAGAGCTTTCAGTGGAAAAACTAAAGGTCCTTTTAATGCCATAGAAATATGAGACGGAAACATGGATTATATCTTTATATAGACCTGTCTATTGATTATAGATTAATAGTTTCACTGGACAGAAATGACAAAGAACAAATCTGGTTCTTAATCAAATCTAATTAAAAACATAAGTGATCAGTTATTTACTGTCATGATCTGTAAGATATTTATTCTCAGTACTAGATATGGTCTCAACAAACCCATGACATTTCAACAATATTATTTTACCTTTTATCTGGAAATAGTGTCTGTTTATTCTTGCCATACAGTCATTATTGCTCTAAAGGTCTTGCCATACCAGTTTATTCCTCTGTATAGTTTCTTGGTTTATTCTTGCATTTTGTTCTTCATTCATTCCCATTTACTTTCCTTTCGTTAGTATTGTCCTCCTGGTTTATTGCTGTGTCCACTTTAGTCTCTTTCCTGTTGTTAGATTTATTTGATCGTTTATTGACCATCATTAATCTTCACTCATCACCTGCTGCGCCGTCTAATCATCATGTTTCACATCATGTGTTGATTTTTCACTGTTCAGCGTCAGATTCTCTGTTTTTATGCCATAATTCACATCTAGTTCGTCGCTCTGTTTCATGTCCCGCTTCTCCTGTTTCAGAGTTTTGCGCGATGTGCGTCGTTTTTTTTTTTAACGGTGGAGGGCGGCTGGGAAACGTGTCGATGGGGAAAAGGCAGACTGTCATAAACCTTTTAAAACAACGGAAACAATTTCGGTATTCTGATTATTGAAATTTAAAAGTTCTGTGTTGTTCTATCAGCCCCGTTTCATACCGGACCTTACAGCTCCGGTGTTAAAATGAACGCTATCAAGGTGTCACCATGGAGGGATTTCTTTATTTAAATGGTTCATTTTTCAGAGGGATACACAGTGAGGGTATCATGATTTTAGTAATTACATGTTTATAAGAGCGACTTTCTGTTGTCCTTCCATGGAAGCAGGCAGCTTTCAATCAGAAATAAAACACTTTTTAATATAAGTTGCTGCTTTGACATGATCACAGAACTGATAAAACATATGTACAAAAATACCAGACAAAGTGAATCACAGCAACGTCATCAGCCGGTGAGACGCTGAACTGATGTGGTGAAGCTACTAGTAGCAGGAGAGGAGCTACAAGCTACAAACACTGAACAGAAGAAGAAGAAGAAGAGCTGCCATCGATACAGTTCTAGCAAAGCATGATTTAATGTTACACAACACAGTTTTACCAAGTTGCTCAAAGTCTAAACTGGCATTGTTGTGCATTTAAGGTGTAAAGTTTACCTTCGACCAAACGCCCCCCAAAGGCATCCCAGCGTCCCCCTTTTGTAAAAATGTCCGCCAGCGCCCCCTGGGGGGCGGTACCGCCCATGTTGAGAACCGTTAGTCAAAAGCAACATGCAAAATACACATAAAACAATCCAGACTTCTCAAAATGTTATGTAGTTGCATTTTATTCAAGCTGCAGTACATAACTTTAATAAAAATATGTTTTCTCCATATTTGTTAAAGCTGTCACCATGTTGTAGCAGTTTGTTATGAGACAGATAATCTGTGAAAACAATCAATCTCCTCCATCTGCTTCCTGAATTACTATTACTGGCTAAAGTAATGAACCGTTCTGACCAAAACAACCAATCAGAACCAGGAGGAGGGTCTTAGCGCTGTCAATCATCCTCATTCACTCACTGCTAAATGTGCTAATGGGGGAGAAACAAGTTATTATTACAAGAAACTGTTTATCTGCCATCATTGGTAGCTATGCTAACTAAACTGAGCATTCAGATTTTTCACAGATTACCTCTCATGCCAAACTGTTACAACATAATGACAGTTTTAACAAATATGTGGAAAAATATTTATATAAAAGTTACATACTGCAGCTTTATTTTCACTCAGGAGAGAACAGGTCAGGAGGGACGTGGGTTAGAGCTGCTGCTGTCTCATCTGATAAGTGGTTAAAGGTACAAGAGAAAAATTAAATATATGAATATGTTGGTAATTTCTTTCCTTAATTCATCAAATGCTAGTGAAAAGAAGGCAAACAGTAGTCTGTAGCTAAGCTAATTATGCTAAATGGTTGATAATCTCCCACAGTCTACTTACCTCTCTTGGAGAAAAACTGGGTTATAAATTCACACTCTTCCCCTATTCTCTCTCTCTCTCTCTCTCTCTCTCTATTTTGTTTTTAAAACTTGACTTTATAACTTTTCGTAGCAGCATAGTAACCGCCACAGTCATTTTGTGGCAGCTGTATTCAGCTGCAGCTTCTACTGACTGCAGCTGAACAGCGTCACCAACAAGCCATTACACCATGAGCACAGAACAAATATCCTGGTAGATCCAGGGGGTTCAGGGCAAATATGTATCTGTGTTTTTTGGTCTGAGGGGGTAACATTAAATTTTTACTGCTAAAAACAATCTTTGAAAATAAAATGATTAATTTTGTATTTGACAGGACCCTGACTTTTTTTATTTTGTCTATGAATAAAATATAAATAATTAAATTGTGGAGGGCCCCCTGCTGGTCAGGGCCCCTAGAATTGTCATCACTTTCCCCCCTATACTGCGCCCCTGGCTGGTGATGAAAACACCAATAAGTTATTTACTGATCCTCCGCAAAAAAAAAAAAAAAAAACTGAAGAAAGGAGAGGAGGGCGACAATCTTCGTAGTTTGGAGCAGAGGTTGCGCTAGATTTTTTTTTTTGTTGTCCGTCAAAGAAAAACATAATTTTATTTCCATTCTGTAGTCATCAAGCTGAACATTTATCTTTTTCTATGCAGTGAGAAGGCTTTTGAAATCAGGTAACATTTCACCAAATGAAGTGGTTAGAAGACGGCAGAACTCTGATCGTTTCCTGATCCAGCAGAAGCAGATCAGCTGCTGGACGCTCCAGAGCCTCTGGTCCGTTAAAGGGTCCAGATCAGAGGTGATACTCTGACAGAAATTGTTCTTATATTGATTGATGGTGAGCTCCACGACGTTCTCTGTGCGTAAAGTTGAAACTGTCTGCGCACCAAGTGTCAGCTGTGCTTTATCACAGTCTGGACAGAAACCAGCGGACTGCTCTCTGATCTCATCAAGACGAGGGTGAGGAGGGAATCGGACATATTAACTCAGTTAAGTTTTTACTGGTTTTGGTTTTAGACCACCATTAACGTAACCAGTGTTGTTGTATATTTGTCGTTTGTCATCTGATGTTTGATGAATTGGAGCGAAACGATGGAGCATTTATTGTCCAGCGCACTGCGCTTGTTTCTGTCTAACGGACATCTGCACTTTAATTTCTTTCCTCCCTCAACAGTCAGCTGCTATTCCTCTATTTAAACTACAAGACGATCAACACAACTTGATCACACATTCTCTTTAGGCTTTCTCTGTGTGCTGCAAACTCATTCGAAGCCCAAGCCGCCATCAGGCAAATAGTTCTGCCTATTAACATCGGCATTTTTATGCGGTTTAGTTAATATTCACCAAATTGAATCCAGATCCCATCACACATAAAGCAGATGAATGTATCTAACTCTCTGTAGTGACACAAACCACTGACTGTGGCCCCAATAATTTATAAGAACTGACATTAAATGTCTCCACTTAAATTAGCATCACTTCTCCTGCTGCGGTCTGAACGCACAGGCTCACAAATTCCTCCTGGTAGCATCTGCAGAGAAATCTGCGCTGGTTCATCTGTCAGTTGGATCTGAACTCATCATGCAGTTTTAACAAACTGTTTGTTGTGCTTCTCTGAAACGAACAGATGTTAAGTCTGCAGCGTAACATCTGTTAAAAGCTCTATTTCTACCAAAGGTTTTGAATGCTCTTCCTAACCAGACGCTCCAAATCCATAACGCTGTCAGCTCCCAGTCAGAAAGACGTTCAGTTCAGTGTCCATGAGATGATATTCAGAAAGGATTTTTTTTAATTGATTTTAGTTGCCTCTGAGATTAACTTTTTTGCGTAAAGTCTGTAATGTCTGCCCATGAACCAAGGGTGTTAAGTTTAACCTGTTAAGTGACAGACAGGCTTTAAATTTTCGGGTCGTTCAACAAAATAACCGGAAAAAAATACTACGGAAAATATTCCGTTAACCCGACCCCTGAGATATATATGTAGTATATAAAGAAGAAAGAATTCCCTTCTCACCCTCTGCGGTCTCTCTCTCTCTTTCATCCTCTGAGCTCGGGTCCTCTACCAGAGGCCTGGGAGCTTCAGGTTCTCCTCCAGTATCTTGGCTGTGCCTAGAACTGCACATTTCTGGACTGAGATGTCTGATGTTGTTCTGGGATCTGTTTGAGCCACTGCTCCAGTTTGGGGGTGACTGCCCCGAGGGCCCCGATGACCACAGGCACCACTGTGGTCTTCACCTTCCAGGTCTTTTCCAGTTCCTCTCTGAGGCCCTGGTATTTCTCCAGTTTCTCGTGCTCCTTTTTCCTGATGTTGTGGTCACTTGGTATCGCTACATCCACCACAACGGCTTTCCTCTGTTCTTTATCCACCACCACAATGTCCGGTTGGTTCGCCATTACCATCTTGTCTGTCTGGATCTGGAAGTCCCACAGGATCTTAGCTCGGTCATTCTCCACCACCTTTGGGGGTGTTCCCCACTTCGATCTCGGGGCTTCCAGTCCATATTCGGCACAGATGTTCCTGTACACTATGCCCGCCACTAGGTTATGTCGTTCCATGTACGCTTTCCCTGCCAGCATCTTGCACCCTGCTGTTATGTGCTGGACTGTCTCAGAGGCCTCCTTGCACAACCTACACCTTGGGTCTTGTCTGGTGTGGTAGATCTGAGCCTCTATTGCTTTGGTTTTTAGGGCCTGTTCCTGGGCGGCCAGGATGAGGGCCTCTGTGCTGTCCTTGAGTCCAGCTTTCTCCAGCCATTGGTAGGATTTCCTGATATCAGCCACTTCAGTTATTTGTCGGTGGTACATCCCATGTAGGGGCTTGTCCTCCCATGATGGTTCCTCCAGCACCTCGTCCTCTGTTCCCCATTGCCTGAGACATTCGCTGAGCACATCGTCCGTTGAGGCTTTGTCCTTGATGTATTTATGGATCTTGGATGTTTCATCCTGGACAGTGGCTCTCACACTCACTAGTCCTCTGCCTCCTTCCTTACGGCTCGTGTACAGTCTCAGGGTGCTGGATTTGGGGTGGAACCCTCCATGCATGGTTAGTAGCTTCCGAGTCTTAACGTCTGTGGCCTTCATCTCTTCCATTGGCCAGCTAATTATTCCGGCAGGGTATCTGATTACTGGCAAGGCATAGCTGTTTATTGCACGGATCTTGTTCTTGCCATTGAGCTGGCTTCTCAGGACTTGCCTTATTTGTTGGAGGTATTTGGCTGTGGCTCCTTTCCTTGTGACCTCATCGAGGTTGCCATTTGCTTGTGGTATTCCCAGGTACTTGTAGCTGTGCTCTATGTCTGCTATTGTTCCCTCTGGGAGTGAGACCCCTTCTGTGCGGACGACCTTCCCTCTCTTTGTAACCATCCGGCCACACTTCTCTAGTCCGAATGACATCCCAATGTCAGTGCTGTAGATCCTTGTGGTGTGGATCAGTGAGTCGATGTCTCGCTCGCTCTTGGCGTACAGCTTGATGTCATCCATGTAGAGGAGGTGACTGATTGTGGCCCCATTCTTGAGTCGGTATCCGTAGCCAGTCTTGTTGATGATTTGGCTGAGGGGGTTCAGGCCTATGCAGAACAGCAGTGGGGACAGAGCATCTCCTTGGTATATGCCGCATTTGATGGACACTTGTGCAAGTGGTTTGCAGTTGGCTTCAAGGGTGGTTTTCTACCCTTGAAGCTATGACATTGATATGCATAACATGCCGGCTCAGACGTCGCCCGGCCAAACAAGGTCTGCGTCAGGTGCTGGGGGACCAGAGCACCTTGATGAAAAATGGGCTACTGGAACAAGACGGAAATGGGCGAGAGATGAAAACATGGATCTGTTGGAATGCTACTACTCAAGTAACCCTAGTCAGAGGGGCTACATGTAAAGACTGTGGGAGGAATGGTTACTGCGACATCCCCAGTCGACACTAACTGCCAAACAACTAGTAGCTCAGTGTTCCAACATCCGCAAACGGCAACTGCTATCACAACTTGAGATTGACGATGTACAACACAAAGGGGAGGAGCCAGGACGCTAGGTCAGAAGGGAGTTAACTACAACTACCCACCCAGAGACAGGGTATGTAGCCCCAGAAATGAACGAACCATCTGAGCTGAATGAGGCAGCAACTGACCTGAGAGAGAGAATCATGGCCCGAATGAACACCAGACAACCCCGACGCCAATTACAACGGCTGAGTGTAGTACCATCAGAAAGTCTCATTGAAGATGTGAATGCAGCATTGAGAACACACACACACACATATATATATATATATATATATATATATATATATATATATACAGCACAGAGGCCCTCATCCTGGCCGCCCAGGAACAGGCCCTAAACACCAGAGCAATAGAGGCTCAGATCTACCACACCAGACAAGACCCAAGGTGTAGGTTGTGCAAGGAGGCCTCTGAGACAGTGCAGCACATAACAGCAGGGTGCAAGATGCTGGCAGGGAAAGCGTACATGGAACGACATAACCAAGTGGCGGGCATAGTGTACAGGAAGATCTGCGCAGAATATGGACTGGAAGCCCCGAGGTCAAAGTGGGGAACACCCCCAAAGGTGGTGGAGAATGACCGAGCTAAGATCCTGTGGGACTTCCAGATCCAGACAGACAAGATGGTAATAGAGAACCAACCGGAAATTGTGGTGGTGGATAAAGAACAGAGGAAAGCCGTTGTGGTGGATGTAGCAATACCAAGTGACCACAACATCAGGAAAAAGGACACACTAGATACTCCTCATCTCTCACTGCCTCCAGCTCTCCCTGCACACCGTCTCTCTCCCCCATTTCACTTTCACCGTCCCATCACCATTCACCCCATCATTCACCCCATCACCATTCACCTCATCACCATTCATCCCATCACCATCCACCTCATCACCATTCATCCCATCATCATTCACCCCATCATCATTCACCTCATCACCATTCATCCCATCATCATTCATCCCATCATTCACCCCATCACCATTCACCTCATCACCATTCATCCCATCATCACCACCATTCACCCCATCAACATTCATCCCATCATCATTCACCCCATCACCATTCATCCCATCACCATTCACCCCATCACCATTCATCCCATCATCACAATTCACCCCATCACCATTCACCCCATAAGCATTCACCCCATCACCATTGATCCCATCACAATTCACCTCATCACCATTCATCCCATCATCACCACCATTCACCCCATCACCATTCACCCCATCACCATTCATCCCATCATCACCACAATTCACCCCATAAGCATTCACCCCATCACCATTCATCCCATCATGACCACCATTCATCCCATCATCATTTATCCCATCACCACCACAATTCACCCCATAAGCACTCACCCCATCACCATTCATCCCATCATCACCACCATTTATCCCATCATCATTCACCCCATCACCATTCACCCCATCACCATTCATCCCATCGTCATTCACCTCATCACCATTCACCCCATCACCATTCATCCCATCATCACCACCATTCACCCCATCACCATTCATCCCATCATCATTCACCCCATCACCATTCATCCCATCATCACCATAATTCACCCCATAAGCATTCACCCCATCACCATTCATCCCATCATCACCACAATTCACCTCATCACCATTCATCCCATCATCACCACCATTCATCCCATCATCATTCACCCCATCACCATTCATCCCATCATCACCACCATTCATCCCATCATCATTTATCCCATCATTATTCACCCCATCATCATTCACCTCATTACCATTCATCCCATCATCACCACCATTCATCCCATCATCATTCACCCCATCATTATTCACCCCATCATCATTCACCTCATTACCATTCATCCCATCATCACCACCATTCACACCATCACCATTCATCCCATCACCATTCAACCCATCACCATTCATCCCATCATCACCACCATTCATCCCATCATCATTCACCCCATCACCATTCATCCCATCATCACCACCATTCATCCCATCACCATTCACCCCATCACCATTCATCCCATCATCATTCACCCCATCACCATTCATACCATCATCACCACCATTCACCCCATCACCATTCATCCCATCGTCATTCACCTCATCACCATTCATCCCATCATCATTCACCTCATCATCATTCATTCCATCATCATTCACCCCATCATCACCACCATTCACCCCATCACCATTCATCCCATCACCATCCACCTCATCACCATTCATCCCATCATCACCACCATTCACCCCATCATCATTCATCCCATCATCATTCACCCCATCACCATTCATCCCATCATCACCACCATTCACCCCATCATCATTCACCTCACCATTCATCCCATCATCATTCACCCCATCATCATTCATCCCATCATCACCACCATTCACCCCATCACCATTCATCCCATCATCACCACCATTCATCCCATCATCATTCACCTCATCACCATTCATCCCATCATCATTCATGGCATCATCATTCATCCTATCACCATTCACCCCATCACCATTCACCCCATCACATTCACCCCATCATCATTCACCTCATCACCATTCATCCCATCATCATTCACCCCATCATCATTCACCTCATCACCATTCATCCCATCATCATTCACCCCATCACCATTCATCCCATCACCATCCACCTCATCACCATTCATCCCATCATCATTCACCCCATCATCATTCACCTCATCATCATTCATCCCATCATCATTGACCCCATTCACCCCATCACCATTCACCCCATCACCATTCATCCCATCACCATTCACCCCATCACCAGTCACCTCATCACCATTCATCCCATCATCACCACCATTCACCACATCACCATTCACCTCATCACCATTCATCCCATCATCACCACCATTCACCCCATCACCATTCACCCCATCATCACTACCATTCATCCCATCACCATCCACCTCATCACCATTCATCCCATCATCACCACCATTCATCCCATCATCATTCATCCCATCACCATCCACCTCATCACCATTCATCCCATCATCATTCATCCCATCATCACCACAATTCACCCCATCACCATTCATCCCATCATCACCACAATTCACCCCATCACCATTCATCCCATCATCACCACCATTCACCCCATCACCATTCATCCCATCGTCATTCACTCCATCATCATTCATCCCATCATCATTCACCCCATTCACCCCATCACCATTCATCCCATCGTCATTCACTCCATCATCATTCATCCCATCATCATTCACCCCATTCACCCCATTCACCCCATCACCATTCATCCCATCATCACCATCATTCACCCCACTATCATTCACCCCATCACCATTCACCCCATCATCACCACCATTCATCCCACCATCATTCACCCCATCATCACCATCATTCACCCCACCATCATTCACCCCATCACCATTCACCCCATCATCACCATCATTCACCCCATCATCATTCACCCCATCATCACCACCATTCACCCCATCACCATTCACCCCATCATCACCATCATTCACCCCATCATCATTCACCCCATCATCACCATCATTCACCCCATCACCATTCACCCCATCATCACCATCATTCACCCCACCATCATTCACCCCATCACCATTCACCCCATCATCACCATCATTCACCCCATCACCATTCATCCCATCATCACCACCATTCACCCCATCACCATTCACCCCATCACCGTTAACCACACAACACGCTCATCCTTCTCCACACCTCCTCATTTTCCCACGTTTCACTGCTGACACCTGAACCGTACCTTCCTCCTGCTCCTTGGCGGCGGGCTCCTCCTGACCACAACCAAAACCTTTCATGCTAGCAGATGTTGCAAAAAGTACATAATCGAAAGCATCTAATCTAACATGAAAGCACAGGTTTGAGTCCTCGTCGCGTTTGTTTAGCAACATAAACAGTTGTCTCCTGTGAGAGACAACATGCTTCAATAAAGGTGATTTACACCCTGACGGAGCTTTTCTGATAGGTGACACCACCTTACCGTGGCGAGACAGCTCCCTGACTAAAAACTCGTCACTGATGAACGGGGGCACGTTTGATAATGTTACCTTTGTTGCCGGTAACGTGAGCGGTGAAACTTGCAAAAACAAGCCGTTTACCGAAACGCCCACCTCCACCCGCTGTTGAGCCTGCTCCACTTTCTCCACCAACAAGACGACAGCTCCATGCGAGCCGCAGACCTTATGGACCCATGTCCGACCACCTCTCCCACCGCCAAGCAAACTTCCTCCACGCTGCACGGAGAACCGGCGCCCACCTTGACGTCGTTTTTCCGCGTCAGCGTGGAGAAAGTCCCACCACCAACCATCATGGCGTCGTCAGACGCCGGCCAGCCAGGCACACCTGACGGCCACACCCGAACCCAAACAAAAACCCCTTAAAACGTGACAAACTAAACCAAAAACACAACTAAACAATTAACATAAACACCCAGTGAAAAACAGTAAGAAAAAACACAAAGATAGTAGTTTAACACTCGCTCTCTCTTCCGCTCTCCACTCACCCTCCTCTCACACGAACAAGAAGGAGAGCTGCCATCGATACAGTTGCAGCCAAGCATGTTTTAATGTTACACAATACAGTTTTAGCAAGTTGTTCAAAGTCTAAACTGGCATTGTTGTGCATTTAAGGTGTAAAGTTTGCCTTCGACCAAACGCCCCCAAAGTAATTCCAGCGCCCCCTGCCGTCCTCTGAACGCCCCCCGGGGGGCGGTACCGCCCACGTTGAGAACCGCTAGTCTAAACCAGAGGTCCCCAACCTTTTTATTACCACGGACCGGTCAAGACTTGGAAAATTTTGTTGTGGCCCGGGGGGTGAACCGTCAGACAAAGCTGCTGCATGTTGGTGTTCCCGTTAAATCCTGAATATGCCCCATTTGGGTTGTCTTGGCCTTTTTATCGCAGCCTGTGGGGTTTTCCCTGACTGGGAACGAGAATACAACCTGCTGAATGTGACAGGTAGCCAATCAGAAAGCGCGGTGACGTAAGAACAGAGGGGAATCCCAAACAGCTGACATATCGAGAGTCCGGTGGATATCAGAGATGATATGTGGAAATGTTTATTATTACATGTAAAGGTCATTATTATATGTTTATTATGTTTATTCAGTTAAAATGTTAACTATGAAAAAACATAGTTGCCTCCAAATCATAGTGCAGCAGATGGAGCGGCTGCTCCCGTCGTCTTTTATCCACCGCCTTTTCTTTTTGTTTCTTTTATCTCTTAAAATGTCTCCACATCCTGATATTGCTTCTACATCATCATCCATGTTTGGTTATTCTAAATTCCCGTTTGCTATGTTGGGGTTTTACTGGATTATCCTCTGGAATCGGGATGTTCGTGACTGGAATCGGTTCGTGTTGCTCCTGCCTTGAGGCTGAACACGAACCGATCGAACCTGTTGGACTTTTATCAGCTCTGTGGTCACAGAGGTTTGGAGAATCGGCCGACATCCTTAAATCTTTCCGTCTAAACCAGACTTAAGGCTCACAAGCTCTACTCATCTCCTCTCGACCAAACGCTCTGACTCTGGTCGCTATGGTAACGTTTACATATCCCTTCAAAATAAGATACAGATGCGCCACAAAAAACGAGCATTTTACTTTCATGAACATTTTACTTTTGTGAAAATTTTAACTCATGATAAAGACTAACGGAGCCCTGAGCTTGTTTCTCTGCAACCAGACGGTCCATCTGGGAGTGAAGGAGACAACGACACCCGAAGTGTTGCTTATATCCACAGCCTGCTGGGTCTCTACGAGGTGAAGCAGTTTGAAGCTTCATTGCCTCATTAGCAGCCGGTCGCCGCATGTTACACAGAGCAGCTTGTAATGTGGGACTCACCTACCGGTCCGTGATAAATCCATCCTCCTGTCTCTTCTCTGGGCCTTTTCCCCTTCGCAAAGAAACTTTCCAAAGACACCTGATCTGTTTCTTACTCATTTTGCTGCTTGTGGGCTCAGTGTTGGCGCGCAAGTAACCGAGAGAATCCGGTTAAAGGATTTTCAAAATAAAAGATCCTCCAGACTCAAATAATACATAAAACGGAAATATTTCTTGTGCGGTCCACTGACCGGGGTTTGGGGACCACTGGTCTAAATCATGTCGCAGGAGAGCCTTCTTGCCGCTCGTAGCATACAGCAGCTTTTTATGGCACATGACACAAAAACAAGCTCCAGGCGCTGAGAGTTTGTGACACCAACTGCTCAGCAGCTTCCCGTCTTGTCCCCTTTCCTTTGCCCAGTGCCACCCGTTTTTAATTTCTTTCTCAAGTAATCGTGTTTCTTTACTGGATGAGACAAACTCCACCTTCTTCCATATCGCATTGATTTAACTGCCGGACCGAATGCATGCGCTTCTTCTCTACAAACCGTTTTACAGTCATTGGTCAAGAACATGGGAGCTAGAGTTCTGATTGGCAGACATCTTTGTCTATTATCTACAGTTTAGTTGAGGCGGGCCGTTTGGTCCAATGCTCGCTTTGCTTGAAAAGCCGGAAGTCTGGCCCCCAGAATGCCACCTCCTCTGCTGCCAGTACTCTCTGCCTTCCTCCATCAGCTGTTAATACAGAACAGACAATCATTATGAGCTACAGGCATCTTTATTATGAAACTACAGTGAAATTGTTTGGCAACTTCCAGCTTAGTATGCACACATAAGACATAAAAAAACATTATATTAATACATTCTTACAAAAAATAAAAACTTTAATGAAAAAGAGAAAACACTTGGAAACAATTGGAAGAAAAATTAATTAAAACCAGTTGGTAATAAATAGTAAAACATAATTCAACAAACTCTGAGGCAGATAATTTGCTTTGATGGATTTTAATAAATCACAGTGCTTTAATCATTCAAGGATTTGTGACATCTCTAGGTCTTACCTGCTTCTTTCTTTAGCTACATCCAGATGACTGGCAGTCGGTCCTGGATGCAGCTGGAAAACATTTTTGTGCATTGTCAATACATAATTACATTATGTACATAAACAATATTGAAGCATAAAATATCAACATTCTGAAATAGTAGATACTCACACACAGTTGCATCTCTGTCCTCGTCACGGACATCAGGACGTTCCTGAAGAGTCTGATTGACACAAATGTGACTCCCATTCTGTGGAGTCTGTGGAAATAAATGTAAAATTAAAAAGACATTGTAGCAAATATATCTCTTTGTCAAAAATACATAAGTAAATAAGTTAAAATTATTCTTAACCAACCATTATACAGTCGGGAATCAACGCAGTGACTGTAATAATACATACCGGCTTCATGGCTCCGTCCTCATATCCGTCCTCCGTCCGCCATGTTGTCGATTCTACTGCTTTCCACACTCTGCCTTGCTGCACTGCGTTATAACAAAATAAATAAAATAACCGGAAGATCAGTTTTCCTTACAAATATGCGAGTGTTCACGATTGACTAAATGTGAAATCATAACTTAGTGAATTTCTCTTCGTGGACTCCGTCAGAGCGCCTCGGCACCGTGAAAAAATAAAAGGAGGTGCGAGTATTTTTAAGAGTTCAGAACATCACATGTAATAAAAAATACAATACGAAATCTCTCCCTACACTTGTTTTGACATTATGAAAACGACAGACCGCTTTCTGTAAGAAACAAACAAAGCAACTCGCCTCGCTATTCATTAAAGCTTTCTTACCGTGAGTTCGGCCTGTTGGACCGCCGCGGTGTCATCTGTTGTTTTCCGCCGGGACGTTGCTTAATATCAAAACGATACTGAAAAAGTAACTCCGTGAAATAGGACTTTTTCCACCATTTCACACAACGCACGGGCATTTTCGTTCATGTTGGGTTTAGCATTAGCACTCGTTAGCACCGGTGCAAATCTTCCTCTGGAGTTTAATGGCGGCTGCTTGACCGACTATGAAAGCGCATTACTGCCACCAACTGGACTGGAGTGTTAAATGAAAGTTGACAGAAAAAAACCATTCTAAAAGTTATTTTTTCAAAATTTACGTACAGTATATTTTAGATGTTTATTTACTCAATTCTACTTTGAGCTGTGTCCTTTTTAGTTTATACAGAATATAATGATTCATCATCTGTGAGTTATATTTAGTGCTTAACTAACAAAACTTAAAAATAAAGAATACAAATGTTTATACTCCATCAGAAGGTATCACATACTTTCAACCATTTTGTTCTTCAATTTAAACTCGAGAGTTAAGCAACTGAATACTGATAAATCATCTGTAGTTTAAGTCCTGTATTGTGATGTGGAACGGTGTCACTACCACTCCAACATAGCACGACTCTGGGTCCAACATAGCACGACTCTGGGTCCAACATAGCACGACTCTGGGTCCAACATAGCACGACTCTGGGTCCAACATAGCACGACTCTGGGTCCAACATAGCACGACTCTGGGTCTTTCAAGCAATCAGTGAACATTAACATTAGTTTGAATATTATTCACAAAAATACTTTATGTACAATGAACCACTCTGGAAAATTTTTTTTATTATTATTTTTGATTAAGTTGTGCAATTCCTCCCATCACAAGATAAATCTTCAGATGGGAGGAATGTCAAAGTAAGATCAGGTTTCACTATAGTCTACTGTATGAATTCATGCATATTCTGCTTTTATATCATCAATTCAACCAAACTAAGTTTTTCAGTGCTCCTAACACACATGTAAAATATATTTTAATGGATAAGATAGATTATTGTTTTAATATTCTGTCTCCAAACATACTTCTTCATGGCATACTTCTATAACTCAACAATACCTACAGACGTCTCAAAATGTGATAAACTGTTTGGCCCATTGCACTGCAACACCAACATGTATTTACATCTCCATTTGAAGGAGTACATGTTGGAATACAGGCTTTTTTGAGCCAGTATTCCAGTGCTTGTGATTAAATACTGAGAATGTTTAATCACAAAATCCAGATTAGGAGACAGTTTCAGAAGAGTCAACAACAACTTAGTATGCCATGAACATCTGCCTGTGATACTTTAATGACCAATGACTATAATGGAACTTTGTCATGATGACACAACCGATGCTTTATGTGAAGCTCAGTGTTTTCACGTCGGCAGAAACACTTCGGTCTGCATTCCACCACACAATCTTGGATGAGCTTGACAGACATGCAATGTTGACAATATATCATCAGATTTACCCTGAAAATTGTACTTTGATATCAACACTCAAGTGTTAAGGTTACATCCCTAAGTTGAGCTAAGTGTGTTCAGTGCTGGATGGTGAATGTCACACTAAATTTGTTCCATTTGTGTGACTTTGTAACATTAGAACATTTTCAGCATTAATGCCTGTTTTCTACTTAAATCTCATTATTTCTCAATTAACAACACTGAGGGGTTTGGCCAGGTCCTGGAACTAGCAAACAGGTGAACAGAAGGTAAAATGGTTTAGCTACAACAGGAATGAGAGTCAAAAGGCCGGTGCTCAACAGTTGATTTGCATTTGCATGGCTCTCAGCAACTTCATTTAAATACAAAAACCTCTGCTAGGCCCAAGGGGAGGGGGGTGATAGGGGAACAGGGACACACAGCGTTTCTGACCATTCTTGGCAGTGCCCAACAATTTTCCACTGACATAAACCTCTCGCCAATAGCCCTCAATGTCAGTAGCTGTCAAAAATCCCACTATTCATGCACAATAACCGCTAGCATCTGCTGATCATTTGTCAATTAGCAGCTAACCGCTAGCATCTGCTGATCATTTCTCAATTAGCAGCTAACCGCTAGCAGCTGCTGATCATTTGTCAATTATCAGCTAACCACTAGCATCTGCTGATCATTTGTCAATTAGCAGCTAACCGCTAGCAGCTGCTGATCATTTGTCAATTAGCAGCTAACCGCTAGCAGCTGCTGATCATTTGTCAATTAGCAGCTAACCGCTAGCATCTGCTGATAATTTGTCAATTAGCAGCTAACCGCTAGCATCTGCTGATCATTTGTCAATTAGCAGCTAACCGCTAGCATCTGCTGATCATTTGTCAATTAGCAGCTAACCGCTAGCATCTGCTGATCATTTGTCAATTAGCAGCTAACTGCTAGCAGCTGCTGATCTTTTGTCAATTAGCAGCTAACCGCTAGCAGCTGCTGATCATTTGTCAATTAGCAGCTAACCGCTAGCATCTGCTGATAATTTGTCAATTAGCAGCTAAACGCTAGCATCTGCTGATTATTTGTCAATTAGCAGCTAACTGCTAGCAGCTGCTGATCATTTGTCAATTAGCAGCTAACCGCTAGCATCTGCTGATCATTTGTCAATTAGCAGCTAACCGCTAGCATCTGCTGATCATTTGTCAATTAGCAGCTAAACGCTAGCATCTGCTGATTATTTGTCAATTAGCAGCTAACTGCTAGCAGCTGCTGATCATTTGTCAATTAGCAGCTAACCGCTAGCATCTGCTGATCATTTGTCAATTAGCAGCTATCTGCTAGCAGCTGCTGATCATTTGTCAATTAGCAGCTAATCGCTAGCATCTGCTGATCATTTGTCAATTAGCAGCTAACCACTAGCATCTGCTGATCATTTGTCAATTAGCAGCTAACCGCTAATCCAGTTAGTTCATGTCTTCATCATCCTGAACAAACAACATGGAGAGAGACACAGTCTGTGTCTTCCCGAGGAATCCATGCTGTTTCCTGCTGCACGGGTCCCATCATCGGGTCCAGAACGGCCCCATCATCAGGGCCACAACAGGAAGTGAATAAATTCTTCAGCCCACAAACCGTAAAAATCCCAGGTCTAGTCCAGTTCAGCACTCGTAGGTGTGTGTGTGTGTGTGTGTGTGTGTGTGTGTGTGTGTGTGTGAAGCTGTTTTCTGCTGTTCTCCTGGTAATCTCCCTTCTCTCTTCTCTTCTCCCATCAGCCATCTGTGCAGGCGGCTGCGGTGGGCACCGCGGCGTGTGCGAGGCGCCCGGACGCTGCCGGTGTAACGTGGGCTGGGAGGGGCAGCGCTGCGACAGCTGCCAGCGGCACCCCGGCTGCCTGCACGGCACCTGCCAGCTGCCCTGGGAGTGCAGCTGCAATGAGGGCTGGGGAGGCCTGTACTGCGACCAAGGTGGGTCCGACCCGGTCCGGATTCCTCTAAAATGGCTAAAGACAAGACACCAGACTGACCTTTGACTTCCGGAGTCCACACAGAGCAGACCCGATGTGAGGCCCGGTTCTAAGGGCCACAGGTCCAAACCGGTCACATGACCCGGTGTCGACCCATTGGGTCGGAGGGACTGACAGACGTAGCATTCACTAAAGAATCCTGGAAAAGTTCTGATCCAGATGGTCCGGTTTTCCGGTCTGACCTGGTCCACACAGAACCAGCAGCAGAACCGCCTGCTGGTCCAGAGGGAGGAGGCGGGGCTTAACCTGGTCCAGAGCTTGTTTACTATGAATCGACCCAATTAGAAACAGAACCAGGAAAAACTCTGACATCAGCTCAGAACCAACAGGAAGTCCCGTGTCTCAACTTCCTGTTTGGTTTTAGGTCCCTTAGTGAATGTCAGCATGACTGAACCTGACCAGAGTGATAAAGACTTACTGAGACCAACCAGTAAAAACCCAACAGAGTCTTTGAATTTTGGTTCAACAGAATCAATCAATCAATCAATCAATCAATCTTTACATAGCACATTTCAGCACGTTGATGTTCCCATAGCAACTCAAGCCAGCTGGTTTTAGTCTGGGTTTAGAGGAACTTAGTGAAGGACTGTAGAACCGGGTTGGTGTCTCTGCCTTCCTGGTTTTAGTCAGAAATCCAGCAGCAGCGTTCTGGATCAGCTGCACACTGTGTATGTATACATGTGTGTGTGGGTAGTGAGTACACCCCTGACATTTCTGCAGATATTTAAGTAAATCTTTTGGGACAACACTGACAAACTGGCAGTTATCTGTGTGCAGCTTTTATAACAATGTAAATAACTCTATATACATCCATTAAAGTCTAAACCACCGGCAACAAAAGAGACGACACCCCCAAAGGTCCAAACTGAGCGCTGCTCGTCATTTTCCCTCCAAAATGTCATGTGACCAGTTAGTGTCAGTAGGCCTCAGGTGTGCATAGGGAGCAGGTGTGTTCAGTTTTGTAGTGCAGCTCTCTCACTCTGTCCTACTGGTCACTGAAGGTCCAACATGGCAAAGATCTCTCTGACGATCCTAAAACACGAATTGCTGCGCCGCATGAAGACGGCCAAGGCTGCAGGACGATTGCTGACACCCTGAACTGAGCTGCAGCCCAGTGGCCAAGATCATCCAGCTTTCTAAAGAGCAGGTCCTCAGAACAGACCTCATGTACCTGCTCAGCGCCACGTCCAGATGCTGTCTTTCAAAGACGGGTGGAGGGGCTCTGTCAGCGTTGCTGCAGGGATCTCAGAGGTCGGAGGTCAGCCTGTCGGTGCTCAGACCAAACGCCACACACTACATCAACTTGGTCTGCATGGCTGTCACCCCAGAAGGAAGCCTGTTCTGAAGTCTGCACACAGTCAACATGTCAACAAAGGACATGGATACTGGAACCAGGTCCTGAGGTCTGATGGGACCAAGATCCGTTAGTTTGGTTCAGATGGTCTCCAGCATGTGTGGCAGCTGTCAGGTGAGGAGGACAAAGTTACGTGTGTGATGCCTCCAGCCAAGCATGGTGGAGGGAGAGCCATGGTCTGGGCCACAAGTTTTGAGGAAGCAGAGTGAATATTTGAAAGAGAGCAGAAGTTTTGGAGTAACAAACATTACAAGTTTGAGAAGAAAGACATGAAGTCCTGCTTTCAGACTGAAACTGTGTGCTCTGGAAATATGGCAGGAAAATTACCCCATACTCCAATAACTGAAGCTGTGTGTTGACTCTAGATCTACAACATTAGAGCTACACTCTAGATCTAATATGCATTATATATATATATTAGATCTATAAATCTAGATCTATAACTAGATCGTTCCTTTTTAATAACTTCAGTTTCCACACATATCTCTGTTCTCAGCATCTGTTCAGTGATTGGATGGGTCAAAGGTCACCTGGTGACATCATAATGCAGAGCTGTTATCATTTGTGTCGTCATGGTAACTGATCTTATTTCCTGTTGTAACCTGAGCCGTAGGTGCCAGAATAGGGGGCCTCGGGGGACATTGGCCCCCAGGCCCCCCCACTTTACGGCCCTGCCCGTCTGCTGGTCCTCCAGTCGTTTCCACAGGCTGCACACAACTCTGACAGTCTGACACCTGTCTGTGTTTCTATGCAGACAGAGGCACAGATAGAACCTGCAGCACTGAGGTCTGGACCCAAAGGCTCCAGATCATAACGGTCACCTAAAGGTTTACCACATGGCAGCTTTGGGTCGGGTTGGGACCAGGAACCGGTCTGACACCTGAAAACAGGCTCAGGCTCTGATCCGGTCCAGGTCTGAACCAATCCTGCCTAAAAATTAAATGAGATTTCTGTATTTGTGCCACATCTGTCATGAGGTGGGGTTGTTGGTGGTGAGGAGAGACGCTGAGACCCAGGTTATAGTGATGATGATGAAGATTTTAATGATGAAGATGCTCAAACAGTCCAACACAGGCAGCACGGCAGAGAGACAGGCACACAGCCAAATACCGGTAGCAACTGGTAAACAGGACTTAAACGAGAGCTAACGCTATCCAGGACTTAACAGTTCTACTGGAGGCGAACACTAGACGTGAGACAAACGACAAGGACCCGACGAAGAACACAGACAACAGGTGGGTTTAAATACACACGGGGTAATTAAGGGAATGAGACACACCTGGGGAGCAATCAACGGGGAGGACAGGACAGAGACTCACAGGGAAACTCAAAAATAAACACACAGAAACACGGAACCTAACAACATCTGGCCCAAATGCTGTATTTATAGAACCGTGACGACGTTTTCTTTCTAACGGCGTTGGGATGAAAAAGAATAATAAAAAAAAGACATCGGGCCCACATGCCCGTCATCGGTCCGGACCAAATGCTCACCCACACTTTGCCAGTGCAGATCATTTTTGCTCAAGTTGAAAAAATAATTATGTTAATTTTTTTTTTTTCCTCCAAAAGCCAATCAGCCATCAGTACCGATGGCCACTGATGGTTTTCAGGTTTCTGTTGAAATTCATTTTTGTGTTAAATAACAAGCACATTAAATATTAATCGTGGAGTTTTTCATTTTGTTTTCAATTAAAAAATATTGTCAGCAGTCTGGCTGGTTATCTGTCCCACTCAGATCATCTCTTTCCCGCACAATTTATGGGACAAGCAGCAAATACAATCTGCGCCTTTTGGCTTCAGACCCACAGCATCCAGGTCGCTGCTGCGCCGCATCGTGATGCTGGAACCATTAGACCAGACCTGCCCAAACTTCTTGAGAGCAAGATCTACTTTTTCTCTCACCAGCCGCCTGAGATCTACCTCATGACATGAAGACATAAAAATTGCAAATTAAACTCTATTGACTTATTTTATATGCAAATATGCATCAGTTGTAGCAGAAATAATAAAGTGACACAAAACCTGATGCAGTTTCTTCCTCAGTGAGATTCTGACACTGGGAGCAGGTTACTGGTTTCTCAGTCAGAAGCTGGTTTCAAACCAGCAGGTCAGTCAGTCATGGTGGATCTGAACTTTGGTTTGATGACCTCAGTATGAGAAACTACAGACAGATAGGAGGAACCAGAGAGCCCAGAAAAGGTAAATCTTCAGAAGTCGGGATATAATTTAATTTCACATAATTATCGCTGTAGAATTAGTTAAAGCTTAATTAAATATATTTGTCCTATTTGATGTTGTGACGTATGCTCACAAAGAACGAGGTCATTAGTCCAAGTTGGTCGTTTGTTGAATGTTCAGAAACTGCAGCAGGTGTGATGAGCCACAGCAACGGTAAACAGGTAAAACAACCCGAACAGGTGATCAACTCTAAACCGCTCCTACCTCTTTACTTCCTGTCTCTTTGTCGTTTAAGCCACCCGTTGCCGTGGCAACCGCCTGCGGCCCGCGAGCCGAGCAGAGACGGTAAAAACATTCAGTCCGTTACGATATCAGGTTTCCAGACTTGACATTTATTCCTGGATTATTAATAAGCCTCTCATGGACACAGCGCTGGTTGAGCAGCTCATTTAAACTCCTGCTCTGCTCTCAGTCGGTCTTTGAGTCGCCTTTTTTTTTTCTTTTTTTTTTAATGGAACCGAAATGCACCGAATTGCGCAACACCTTGTTGAAACAATAATTACTGAGATCATTAATTTTAACGTTTCATTGATTTTTTTATAATTATTCTTTTTTAATGAAGCGTTTAGGATCTCAGTGAATATTTTTGATAAGCCCGTCAGAAGAGGAAGTGCTGCTCTCAGCCTCCTGGCGGCGTTCAGATTGTCACCTGCTGAGATCGACGTATTGTGTTCCAATATGTCGTGTTAGACTGTGTTAGACTGTCCTGCTGCTCTGAATTGGCATTGCTGGAGGATATTTGACATCTATTTTATAATTGTTTTTTTTAAATGTTCCAAATATTTGACCAGTCGTGATTTTGTCATATCTATCTGTCCTCGGCATAATCATATTGTGCGTATTTAGCTGAGCACAGGGCCGCCTGCAGTTGTTCGGCTGTAGTAAAAAAAGGAAACAATAATTTTTGGATTACTTTATTATCCATCTCTCTTGGCTATTAATATTGAGGAGAAAAAAAGATCTTTTGTATCAAACATCTTGTAGCGCACTTCTGTGTGAGTTTGTGGGGATGGGCAGCAGAAGCCTAAATGTTATTGGTCAATTTACTTTTGTTTATTTGGCGGCTTGACGCTTTTTCTGTAAGCTAAAAATGACTCAGCGGATCCTTCCATAGATCTGAGCGGTCGTTTGGATCCCGCCTGAGCTTTTTACCGGGTGTGTGGTTCTGGCAGGTCGCCGGTTTATGAGCTTTTGTTTGTTTGTTTGTTTTTTTGTGGTTTGGAGAACTGCAGACCTGACAGGTCACCCGCTTGGACAACCGTTTAACCCGCTAATGGTGCGTTCACACCAAACGCGCTTTGAGCATCATGGGCATCTGGTTTAGAGACGCACCGCCACTGTACACAAACTGTACCCATTTGTAGACACAGTACGTATCTATGGCTGTGGATCAAGCTTCACGCATTGATATTTAACTAGAGGTGTGCCGATCGACCAGCCACCGATCACACAAACCGATCATCACCTGCTTCTCATTTCCAGCCTGCCTCTGCAGCTGGTCTCCTCTTTCCTTCACTCTGCGCAAACGCAGCAACAAATCCGAAGCGATGTGGATCTATAACCACTGAGGGAAGTTTGCGTGTTGAGTTGGAAAATTGAAGCAGGTCAAAATGCATCAACACGACGAATCTAATATGGAATAAAAACAATGAGATACTTGATGGAGTTTGGCTACATCCAGGCTCACTGCAGTAAATCAGACATATGGAGGATCAGACAGCAGGTAAAGCAGCGCACAGCTACAAACATCACCGGATTAGCATGACGGTCAGAAAGCTAAACAAATAACCTGGAAAATGATTTAAGTCTTCGAGCTGCGATGTCAGACGCTGGTTCTGCTACAGGTAGTTAATATCTGACAGACGGAGCTTCGCTTCTGCTCCACCTGGTAGTGACTCTCACACCGAACCTGCTTAAAGCTGCAGCATCTAACTTAAAAAAATACATTTTACCTACGTATTAAAACTTTCGCTGTCCTAACATGAGACAGATAATCTCTGAGAAAATAATCCATCTCCTCCCTGATCTGCATAATTACTCCGCTGAGTCAGAAACAGCCAATCAGAGCTAGCAGTAATCAGCTAGCCGCCATGCTAACAGGAAGTTTTCATTCAGTAACTCTGGATTGTTTATTGTAATGGATCCTGTTTTTGCCTTTGAATGTCAGGTTTTATACTTGAACTTCTTGGCAATGTTGAGAGGTTTTATTTGGGCTCTTTGCATTATTTAGCCTCTTCAGAGCCTCCATGTGTTTTCAGTCTGTTAAAGATAGTATCACTGATACCAGTACAATTTGCACAATGCCTGTTTGGTTTAGTTTTCTTCTTGGAAAAAGTTGTTAAAAACAAGTTTTTGTCTAAATTAAGGTGAATTCATGGTTCCTTTTCTACATAATGTAACCGGTAGTGTTTATGATAAAAATAATAATAATTATGTGATTGGTGATCGGCCCTAGTGATCGGAATCGGCAGGAAAAAACCTGATCGGCACGTCTCTATATTTAACCATTAAGAATCTGATGTAATTATGACAAAACCTTCATACGAACATGGTGTGTTAATACAGTGGATCTCTGTATTCAGCTGTTCTTGGGTTGGCTGCAGGCATTTATCCTGCATTTTTCCAGACACCAGTTTTGAAAATGGAATAAACTTTATTCCTTCCTCTAAATCAGTGGTCCCCAAACTACGGCCCGCCTCCACATTTGGTCCGGCCCACTTACTTTGGGGCAAATTGCTACAAACCCAATGAGTTGATTGACAGGTGCCATCATGTCAACTGAACAAGTGCGCCTGACATTCAAAGTGTGAAACAGAGATGATGAAACACCCCTGGCCTCCCACCTGAAAAATGAATCCAGCACCGCTGACCTGAGCCAGTGGGCTGTTGAACCAGAGGGGTCCTAGGATGGAGCCTTGGGGAACCCCACATGTGACCTCTGACCTTTTAATAATAATAATACATGTTATTTGCCAGCTTCTTTCAAAACACCCAAAGACCCTTTACAACATTAAGAGAAGTTGTTGCAAAATGGAGTGATGTGGTGAAATGAGGCTGTTTTGGTGACGATGCGAGCAGCAGAGACTGGAACCAGTTGAAGCTTATAGAAGTTTATATTTATCTAACCAGGAGGGAATTACAGGAATCAATGAGAGAAATGACCAGAACCTGGACCAGGATGGAGGCAGAGAGAGGGACGGACGGAATATTACGGAGGTGGAAATGAGCAGACTGGATATTATAATTGATGTGAGAGAGAAAGGAGGGAATGACACCCAGACCGTCAACCTGAGACCAGAGAACCGTCCATGATGAGGCTTTAGAGAGAAGATTGACACGTTTCCTATTGAGCTTTGGAACCAGCGACACTGTATGTGACCGTCGCTCGGCGCCATGTTTGCAGCCCACAGACCAAAACAAACTTTATTCCGGTGTTTTCATCGTGTTACTGACCGCAGCGAAGTTGTTTTCAAGTTGGATACTGGATATTCTCCCTCCGGAGTAAGGGACGTTCAGCTCAAGGTTGATCCGATTTATGAACGCTGATTTCGGCCAGCTGTTCTCTACCGATGCCTGCTGAAGCGCTCAGAGGTTCACATCGGGACCGTCGATTTCCGAACCTCCTGTAAATAAATGCTTTGTCTTGTGACCAACTGATACAAAAAGTGGTCATTCATGCTATTAAACGAGGAACACTACCCTCTATAAATGTTTAAGTCATATTCAATATTTTAAATATTAAATGTTTTCTTCAATAGCTTCCAAATCGTGTGGCCCATGAACTCAAAATCGGTGAGAAATTATTCTACTAGACTATAAATGAGGCACACTCATTATTACATTTGAACACTTTTATATATTTTTACCTTTTTCTGTAGTCAAAATTTAGTAGGTCATGTGAACCATTAACTCAAAATCCTTGTGAAATTATTCTACTAAGCTATGTAGATGAGGCGTATTTTTATTCCATTTTGATCCTTTTTTATTTAACCAAATTTATATTTAAAAAATAATTTTTTTAAAGTTCATAAAATGTATTACCTCAGATGAAAAGAACATTTGTAACCTGTAATGTTCAATTACATAAAATTCTAGGACTGGATCTATTTCATTACATGTTTACTTACCTGTAATATGTTAAATACAACAAATATTATTAAAGTGTGATCTATTTCATAAAATTTACTTGTCACCTTTATTGTTTAATTACACATTAAATGTTTAAAGTTGGGCTTTTTCATCTGGTTTGTCTGTTTCATTTAATGTTTACTGCAAAATGTCTGATTATATAATTGTTTACTTTAATCGCATAAAATGTTTATTTCAAAATATAATCTTTCATTACGTGTATGTTTATTACCTGAAATATTTTAAAAATCTAATTTTTACTTCAAATGTGATTCATTTCTTCACCTGTTTACATGCAACTTAAGGAGCTTGAATCAAACGTTTCATGAATGTTTAATACATTAAATTATTAAATGTCCGTCTCCAGACCTAAACCCACAGAAAATCTTTGGAGGAGCTCAAACTCTGCTCCTCAGCGACAGCCCAGCAATCCTCCTGATCTGGAGAAGATCTGTGAGGAGGATTGGGCCAAAGTCCCTGCTGCAGTGCAAACCTGCTGAAAATCTACAGGAGACCTTTGACCTCTGACTGCAAACAACGGCTACTGAACCAAATATTAATATTGATATTCACAGGTGTTCAAATACTATTTGCAGCAGTAACACAAATAAATGATTTCCAGATTATATCTCTCAGCTGACAAGCAGCTAAGATGAAAACTTCAGACCCTCCAGGATTTCTAAGTGGGAGATCCTGCAGAGTGGCAGGATGTCCAAATACTTATCTTCCTCTCTGTACCTACTGTTGAAGCTGGGTGTTGTGAATATTTTTGGCATTTCTACTCACCTTGTTGGCTTGTGCTGCTGTAGATGTAGTGAAACTAGATGTTGCCACATATGGTTAATCCTGGATGTGGATAAAGTCGAAGTTTGTTTGGTGATTTTGGTTTCCGTTCCTTAAAATTGTTCATGTTTTTAAAGAGCGAGCCTGATCATTTCCTGCGGTGAGACGCTCTGTCTCAAATCAACATGATGCTACAAACATTCACATGCAACATCATTTCACCTCATCTGCATTAATAATGCAGAACTTTTCCTCTGCAGCTTCGCTTGGTTGCTTTTCATTGACCTCCAGGACGCTCAGTAGTTCAGGCGTTTCTCCCTGGTGAACGCTCAGCTGGTGTTGTTTTCCCGTGTCGTCTCTCATGGCATCCAGTTTGGTTCAAACTACTGAACATGCAGTCGTACACCTGCTGTGTTTCAGCGACTATAAAATTGTCCACATTGGAATTACGGAAATAAATTGGCTTGAAGCTGCAGTTCGTGAACTTTTTTTAAAGGTTTTGTTGGCTCTAGTGGCCTCCATTTGAAAGAGGGCAATGAGAGATGGGGAGGACATGTGGGAAATGTTGCCAGGCCAGGAATCGAACCTGCGACCACCGGCATGAGGACTAAGGCCTCATTACATGGGCCGTGCCCCGCCCCTGCGCCACCATAGCACCCCCTGCAGTTCATGAACTTTTATAAAATATTTTTTACATTTTTGCTAAACTGTCTCCATGTTGTAACAGGTTATGAGACATAATCTGTGAAAAGAGGAATCTCCTCACCTCCTCCCTCAGCTGCGATTACCATCTACAGAACAACAACCAATCAGAGCCTGGAGGCGGGTCTTAGCGCTGTCAATCACCCTTATGTATGTGCTGCTCAATGTGCTTAATAGTTTATCCACCATCATTATTGCCCCTGCTAACTAGCTTAGCATTTATGAAAGCTGAGAGAAAGGTGGGGACGGTGCGTGAGGTAGTTTTAGCAGATATGTAAACAAAAGGGTAACACTTTATTTGAAGGGGGTTGAATAAGACTGTCATGACAACTTGACATTACCCAGGAAATCATTACTATTTAAACTTTACCTTTAATAACATAAAGTTACCTAATTTTTAAAGTGAAATCAGTAATACTTTTATAGCAAATTTATATCAGTAATGATTTCCTGGTTAATGTCAAGTTGTCATAACAAAGACATTTTGAATAATGTCAACTTTGTATTAAAAGTGTCATAATTTACCGAATGACACTTTATGACAACAGTCATAAATATTCATGAAAGCTTATTCATGTTCATGACAGGTGTTTATGACATGTTTATGACAGTGTCATGTCAGTCTTATTCAACCCCCTTCAAATAAAGTGTTACCCAAAACATCTATAGCTGTGTTTAGATGACGTAGCATCGAATTCACCAAGTGCAGATGGAGGGCAGGAAGTAAATGCAGTTCGTTTGTTTCTGCTGATCCAGCATCAAAATGTCTAAAGTCTGAGTCCTGTACGGTTGTTCCAACCGTTCTAATAGAGAGAAAGACAAACATTATGTTCGTGTTTTGAAGGTAGTTGGTCACAAGGGAGTTAATTTTAAAAAACTTACTGAAAAAAGAGGAGAAAAGTGAATCTACAGCTAAAAACAGGAGGTGCAGAAACTAAGTGCCAGAGTTTGCAGCACCATTTTCTAACAGGTGACGATCGCATCGTTTAAATTGTATTTTCAGATGTTTTATTGGACAGTTACTTAGAAAGACAAGCATTCATATGTAAGGTCAGATATATTATTTTTATGCCCTAGCATGGTTGTTCTTAGAGCGCTAATGCAGTGTTGTGTTCAAGACCACCTAACCCGAGACCAAGACAAGACCAAGACCAGCTACAGCTACATGACACAATAAAATGTAAAATATGATCAAAATTGCTTTTCAAAATAATCTGAAAGATCCATATTCCCATAAAAACACCTAGATATTAAATACTTAATACATTTTACCAATATTAAATATTCCATTTCTGTGCTACAATGTGTGATGGTCTCGTGCCAACCCTAAAAACATAACGCCCTGGGCATTTACCCATATTGCTCATGTAAGAAACCAGCACTGTCTGCACCATTAAACATAGCAATTGAGGCAATGCCCTGACGGTAAATAACACTCAACTATAAACACTGACCAAGGAGCAACAAGCAAGAAGTAACCAAACAGAAGGCGCTCATCGTGACTGTTTTCACTCTCTCTCCCAGTACATGAAGCCAGGTAGTCTGACACCATGGCAGACATTACAGCTGCCACTTTGAACAAAAACAATCAAAGAGCAATGTGCATGCTCTGCTCTTTCATTCTTGTGTTTTAGTTATTTGTTAATTTAAATATCAACGTACATAATTAAATAAAATAATGATGCAGTGTACACAGAGCATTACAAGAACAAAGAACGGGTGTTCTGTCAGGTCAGATCACGGTGTTCTGTCAGGTCAGCATACGTTGTTAGATAGTCGTACGCTTAGCTCAGACATGCATACGCTGTCATTACCATATGATTTTATTTAATCAGCAACATAGAATCATGACGTAGATCATCATACACTTGGTTATTAACAGTTGTATGGCATCCAGCTGCAGCCAGACCTGCTTTAAACACACTTTGAAACCACGACAATGCATGTATATCTATCTAGTTATCATATTATGTCATATTATAAACAATTTAATTACTTATTTTCGTCATAACTTGTTGTGTATACTGACAACTCCACTGACGGTCAGACTTAATGCGCATGCGCTGGCATGGTACTCACTGCATGTATGCTATTCTGACAGCGTATGGTAATCTGATAGAACAACAGCTATATCTGTCAGACACATCATTACCATAAGATTTCATTTAATCAACAACATAGAATCATGACGTAGATCGTCATACACTTTGTTATTAACAGTTGTATGGCATCCTGACTTAAGCGGTTACAAGGGCGTGTGTTGTAGTTACTCCAGCTGCAGCCAGACCTGCTTTAAATACACTTTGAAACCATGACAACTCATGTATATCTATATAGTTATCATTGAAAACAATTTAATGACTTATTTTTGTCATAACTTGCTGCGTATGGTGAACTGACAACTCCTCTGACGGTCGGACTTCTTAATGCGCAGGCATGGTACTCACTGCATGTTTGCTATTCTGACAGCGTATGGCTATCTGATAGAACAACGGCTCTCAGCGACACTCCAGTCCTATTTAATAAGTAAAGAGCCGTGGAGAAGAATCGATTGTTTCTGAATGTCACATCACTAAATTGCAGACTTTTGGACATAACGTTGTTCCATATATGTGACAACTCAGTCAACACCTCCGCACAATAATTCAGGCAGTGAGTGATAACATTTTTCATCACAATGCTTATGTGTCTCTGTACAGCTAGCTTTGCTAACATCACGTCAACGGAGCTTACCTTCTTTGAGCTACTTTTCTAAGTGATGAAAATAGTTAGACGTTGTCCCCACCGTCTCTGAAAGCGAAGCGATGCTGAGTTAGCTGTGGCCATCGGATTTCTTATGATTTATGCAGCGCTATTATATTACTGACGATTAGACAAACATTTTCTGCCGCTGAGAGGAAACCACTGCGCATGTCCTGGAGCGCCGCGCGCGAGTGGAAGGTGGGGAGGGGAGGGTGGAGTAACAGAAACACGTAGTTGCTTGGATTTTAATCGGTGCGTTTTGCATCCACTGAAAACAAAGATGTTAACAAATAAACTGGACAGTATGCTGTACGTTTAGTGGTATTTCAACAGTTGCGGTCTCGACTGGTCTTGAAATAAAATGCCGAGTCCTCAGCGCCCGAGACCGAGACAAGACCGAGACCAAATGCGGTCGAGTCCGAGACGAGACCAAGACCATTTTTGATGGTCTCGGTCTCAAGACCGGTCTCGAGACCAAGACCAACTTTGAGTACCACAACACTGCGCTAATGTTAGCATCTAGCTCAGAGCCGAGTCACGGACAGAAAATATAATGTTTATTCAGTGGGACTTTAATGCTAAGAAAAAAGCTGAATAAATTAAATATATCCTACCAGCTATACAGACAGTGAGCTGTTTCTGTTCCCCCACATTTTTGGTGTCTGTTCGTGTCTGGCCACCAACAGACAGGAACATGGAGGTTTCTGTAGATCAGAGCAAATAGTTGACCTACATTGGATCTGAATTAGGGTTCCCACCCGTCCCTTAAAATACGGAATCGTCCCGTATTGAACCGATATGGGACACGATTTGTTCCGTATTCTATAAATGTCCGATAGACATGCCTATCACATACATATCAACACAAAGTGTAACAATAATGACCAAAATAAAACACAGTAAATATTAAGGTCATCTAAATTCTCGTGGCGGGAGCTAAAGGACCCCAGAACGCTACGGACCGACACTGTTGCCTAGAGACGGACACTACGCAGCTGCGGTGAGCTGCTATCAACCAGGATCTTTTTAAAACGTCCTCAGCCCGATTCTCCACAGTCCTTAGAAGTAAAACCTCTCGTAATACAGACATGAGAGGGAAGACGCAAATCCCAGGCTGAATAATGTTAGTGAGGATGAACACAGCCAGCCACTTTAAAAAACAAAAGAAACGTGTTTGTCTTGGTGCGGTGCTGCTGTATGAATGGATCAGGAGAGGAGCTGCAGACACATCAGAACTAAAGAACCAGAAATCAGCATCTCTTCATCCCTCAATCATCTCCTGAGGCTGATATGATAGAAAATTTTATTATTAAGTTTCTTATTGTGCTTTTTGTCGACTGTTATGAGTTGATTATTTGCTTATTTAATGTATAATAACATCGTTTAAAATAATATAAATGGTCATTTACAGCAGTGGTCCCCAACTTTTTTATTATTGTGGACCGGCCAAGACTTGGAAACTTTGCTGCGGCCCGTGTGTGTGTGTGTGTGTGTGTGTGTGTGTGTGTGTGTGTGTGTGAACCGTCAGATAAGGTTTCTGGGTCATTGATGTACAAGGATTTCCACCAAGCTACATTAAAAGTGTTAAACATATTTATATCCATTGTAATTACTGGAGCATTTGAAATGTTGTGCATCGAGAAATCATAATTTCACAATTAGACTTTTTCAGGGTTTTTTATCAATATGATTTGGTTGTGGTCTTAAAAAATGTCATGTGGTGCGACCGTGATTCATCTAAAAATAAGGTATTATCCATGATGTACTAAGCATTTGTTTTATAAGTTTCCATTTATTTCAGGTGTTTAGAAAAAAGTTTTTAAATTTAATTTTATTTTTCTGGCAATTATGACAGTTCCTCCCCCCCCCAAAAAAACCTGTCAAATTCCATTTGTAATTGATTTGACCAATATTTTTCTTCACCATTTCATCAAAATGTGTTAAAAAATAAGTAAGTACCAGTCACTTAAGGATGCTGTATTAGTGGTTAATATTTATGCTCCAGATATTAGATATTCTATTTTGAATTCAATAAATTTACTTTTTTAATTGGTCGCACCACATGACTTATACAATAAACGTAGGCCAGAAAACAGGTCAAAATCCTTTAAA
The DNA here is from genome assembly GCF_051168715.1 of Poecilia mexicana. Classification (NCBI taxonomy): domain Eukaryota; kingdom Metazoa; phylum Chordata; class Actinopteri; order Cyprinodontiformes; family Poeciliidae; genus Poecilia; species Poecilia mexicana. The sequence continues at coordinate 4,762,301 of NW_028263382.1, forward strand.
TACATGAAAATAGAATTACATTCAGTTAAAGTACATTACAAAATAACAACACAAATAGAACACACCAATTTAAATTTCCTAAAAATTAATGCAGTAATCAACTTTGTAGTAAACCTTTCAAACACATCCCTCATTAAATGAGAATGTACGGGAGATTACTTTAATTTCCTAATTTTATTTAAAAAACTGAAAAGACATTTTCAATCTCCCAAATGTAAGCACATTAATGAAAATATAATAATTCAGTTTAAGTTTAACCATTTTAAACAGAACCATGTATAAGTAATGAACTTAAAAACCATCATGTTACTCCTGGGTAGAGACGCTCCGATTAAGTTTTTTCCTGCTGATTCTGATCACCCATGAGGGCCGATCACTGCCGATCACCAATACTGATCACATGGATTGACTGTTAATTTTTCGCTTTAGGTAAAAATTACACTGTGATCTGGCAAAATGGAACCATTTCGCCAGATTTGATCAGCACACCACTACTCCTGGAGTCCTCCTGACTCAAATAATACATAAAATGGAAATACTTAATTATTCCTTGCACGGCCCGGTACCAATTGGTCCATGGACCAACGATGGACCAATGGACCACTGATTTAGAGCAGTGGTCCCCAACCCCCGGTCCGTGGACCGGTACCGGTCCGTGGACCAATTGGTACCGGGCCGCGCAAGAAATAATTAAATATTTCCGTTTTATGTATTATTTGAGTCTGGAGGATCCTTTATTTTGAAAATCCTTTAACCGGATTCTCTCGGTTACTTGCGCGCCAACGCTGAGCCACAAGCAGCAAAATGAGTAAGAAACAGATCAGATGTCTTTGGAAAGTTTCTTTGCGAAGGGGAAAAGGCCCAGAGAAGAGACAGGAGGATGGATTTATCCCGGACCGGTAGGTGAGTCCCACATTACAAGCTGCTCTGTGTAACATGCGGCGACCGGCTGCTAATGAGGCAATGAAGCTTCAAACTGCTTCGCCTCGTAGAGACCCAGCAGGCTGTGGATATAAGCAACACTTCGGGTGTCGTTGTCTCCATCACTCCCAGATGGACCGTCTGGTTGCAGAGAAACAAGCTCAGGGCTCCGTTAGTCTTTATCATGAGTTAAAATGTTCATGAAAGTAAAATGCTCGTTTTTTGTGGCGCATCTGTATCTTATTTTGAAGGGATATGTAAACGTTACCATAGCGACCAGAGTCAGAGCGTTTGGGCAGTGGAGAGGAGAGGAGTGGAGCTTGTGAGTCTTAAGTCTGGTTTAGACGGCAAGATTTAAGGATGTCGGCCGATTCTCCAAACCTCTGTGATCACAGAGCTGATAAAAGTCCAACAGGTTCGATCGGTTCGTGTTCAGCCTCAAGGCAGGAGCAACACGAACCGATTCCAGAGGATAATCCACAAAACCCCCAACATAGCAAACGGGAATTTAGAATAACCAAACATGGATGACGATGTAGAAGCAATATCAGGATGTGGAGACATTTTAAGAGATAAAAGAAACAAAAAGAAAAGGCGGTGGATAAAAGACGACGGGAGCAGCCGCTCCATCTGCTGCACTATGATTTGGAGGTGACTGTGTTTTTTCATAGTTAACATTTTAACTGAATAAACATAATAAACATATGTAATGACCTTTACATATAATAATAAACATTTCCATCATCTCTGATATCCACCGGACTCACAGTTGCGCGATATGTCAGCTGTTTGGGATTCCCCTCTGTTCTGACGTCACCGCGCTTTCTGATTGGCTACCTGTCACATTCAGCAGGTTGTATTCTCGTTCCCAGTCAGGGAAAACCCCACAGGCTGCGATAAAAGGGCCAAGACAATGGTGAATGAGCCCAATTTTACATCGGGCACATTCACCACCACGTACCACCACACACTGCAGGATGCTGTAAGCAGGGGCGGATCTACTGGGGTGGCAATGGGTTGGCAGTTGCCACCCCAAACGAGAGCCTTGCCACCCCTGTTGCCACCCCAGCTAGCGACAATGAATTCAATAAATTGTTATGGCAAATCGGACATTAAGTGCATGAAACTCTTTTTTCCGTGTTAAGAAAATAAATTTAAAATAAGCTAGTTTTAAAACTTAACATGTCTTGATTCAAATGGCCTAATTGTGGTTTTAAAATCAGTAACTTATTCTGGCCTATTGACCTTTATGTTACCTGTAGTTCCAGCAGATGGTTTGCTAGGATCGTTTGAACTGCCTTTTGTCTGTGTGGGAAACAATCAGGAGAAGTTTCAGCTTTTCACACTCATCTGTGAAAAGCCGTAAACACGGCAGGGGTTTTTGGCTTGAGAGAGGGTCAGAGATAGCTCCTGGTTGGAGGAGCAAAGATACGCCTTATTGGAATAAATTAAAGAAAAGAAGATAAAACTTTCTACACAGAAGTAACAAATCAGATTTGCTCTTGCAATTCTCCAAAGATGTCTTTGCACGTCTTTGCTTTTCTTTCTTTCTTTCCTTCTTCTTTCCATTTATGTCAGGTAAACGAATGTATGTCTCTGTTGTTCTGCAGTTTCTGTTGTAATTTTATGCGTTGTCTTCTATTGGATTAAACTGCAATTCTGTGACGTCACACGCATTGCTGTTTTCTTCTGAGTGACTACACGCGGCCGCGAGAGGACACAGGATCATAAAGGAAGAGAGAGAGCCAAACTTTTTCCAAAATTAACTAATTCAGAGAAATCTTCCTTAACATCCGACAACATTAAATGCAACACAACGTAACCTGACACCTACTGCTGAGTAGCGGGAAGTGCACTCGGCACTAGCCCGAGGCAGCAGCATTGATGGATATATTATTGGACTGGACATTACGTGACTTATTGTAAGTCACACACACGCCATTGCTGTCCTTTGGTCAGGAAAATACTACAATCACGCAAAGAATCTGAAAAATGGACGAAGTGTTTAGCAGTTAATTCAACCCCATGACAGCCATAGATAACAAGGTTCAAGAGTTTCACATTTCACAGGTGAGGAAAAAGTTTTAATTTAGAGAAAACATTGAACAAGTGAGCAGTGGGTCAGTTATGCTAGCCTAACTGTGGTTAGCCCGCTTTGATAGCCTTAGCATGTGCTGCGCAGTTCGGTGTGTTTTGGTTCCGTTAGCATTAAACAGGTCAACCCGCCACCACGTCATCAGTAGAGCAGCTGTTTAAATCAGCTAATCAACCCCCGCTGTGTTCAGGCGAAAACTTATTAATAATGACAATATAGACATTAAGCCTGACAGCATAATGTAACGGACTGGATGTTCAGTTTTGGTGTTTTTGCTACTTTTTGTGTGGGAAATGTTAGTTTGGTGTTGATTCCCCTGATCGGATTGAACGTATCTCTGCTTTATCTGCTCGTTGAGCTGCTGTCTGTCGGTTGCCATGGCAACGTGTTTGGTGACACCGACACGGAGCAGAAAAAGCAGAACAGAAGTGGTTTTATCTAGTTTGGTTCTTCACCTGTTTATCAGCTTTATTGCACCTTTAGTGCGGCTCACTGCAGCCGCTGCAGTTCATGAAAGTTAAACAAGCGACAAAAACTGAACTAATCCGCTCTGTTCGTAAAACGTGGAGATATTTACAACGGTCATCAACAGCATATTTACAGCATATTTAAAATAAAACGACTGACCAATATAAGAGAAATTGGCCTTTTCTTGCATCTTGACATAATTAACAGAAACCAAACTGTTTATAGATTTGTATCATGGAGAATTTATCAAACATCAGTTTTATCATCTTTATTTTAAGTGTATCTAATAGTATATCTGATAACACATGGTGGCGCTACTAATATTGTTGTGACAGATTTCTGCTCGTCCTGCATTGGAACTGAATAGTTTTCTGGGCTCGATGCATCACATAGTGACTAATAGGCTCTGTCCAATCCAGTAATACATATCAATGAGCAGCAGCATGAAAGACGTAAAAATAATTAACTATACTACATTAAGAAATTATATTTAATCCTCAGTGCTACATGAAGCTCATTTTGAAACAATGCAAAAACAATACAGTGACAGGTCTGTGTAAGCTAAACGTGAGAATGAGACTATATATATATATATATATATATATATATATATATATTTTGCACCCTGCTGTTATGTCAAGTACATAACAGCAGGGTGCAAGGTGCCCAAGTGGCGGGCATAGTGTACAGCAGAGGTTCCCAAACTGTGGGGTGCGCCCCCTAGGGGGGGCGCCGTGTCATTGCAGGGGGGGCGCGGGAAGCCGTCTGGATGAAAAAAAAACGAAACATGAACACTGTACACGCTGGGTTTTTACCTTAGAATGACCAACTCTCTGTTATTCCTGTCAATTTGATACAGTAGAGGCTTCCACACTTCCCATATCTGTGTCCTCTGTCACTTTTATCAGCAGTTAAAACTGTTTAATCCGTTGTTAACATGTTGTAACCTGTTTTTCCGAGCCGCCTTTAAATGCAACATGAGCGCTACGACGCTCGCGCTGGGTTTCCACCTGTGAAGGAGACCTGCTGCTGCTGGGCGGAGCTACGTAGGTTTGTGTTAGAATCACGGCAGCAAACCAGCAAAACGCAAAGAACTTTTCACAGTTTTTCCCTCCAAACTAACCGACTGAGTTGAGTAAAGCTGCTGGATGCAGGTAATGTTAGCTAAAAGATGACTAGCTAATGTTAGCTAAAAGATGACTAGCTAATGTTAGCTAAAAGATGACTAGCTAATGTTAGCTAAAAGATGACTAGCTAATATCAATACAGAACCTTTAGCTTAACAAGTACCTTGTAGGCTACCGATGTTGGTGTCTATTTTCAGCTACGATTCATTTTGCCCCCAGAAAAGTCGAAGCCCCCCAACTCCTGTCACATGCGTAGTTTCAACCAGACAGCCATTTGTCGCAGAAAATGTTTGGGAAACACTGGTGTACACAAACATTTGTGCAGAATATGGACTGGAAGCCCCGAGATCAAAGTGGGGAACACCCCCAAAGGTGGTGGAGAATGACCGAGCTAAGATCCTGTGGGACTTCCAGATCCAGACAGACAAGATGGTAATGGTGAACCAACCGGACATTGTGGTGGTGGATAAAGAACAGAGGAAAGCCGTTGTGGTGGATGTAGCAATACCAAGTGACCACAACATCAGGAAAAAGGAGAAACTGGAGAAATACCAGGGCCTCAGAGAGGAACTGGAGAAGGCCTGGAAGGTGAAGACCACAGTGGTGCCTGTGGTCATCGGGGCCCTCGGGGCAGTCACCCCCAAACTGGAGCAGTGGCTCAAACAGATCCCAGGAACAACATCAGACATCTCAGTCCAGAAATGTGCAGTTCTAGGCACAGCCAAGATACTGGAGGAGAACCTGAAGCTCCCAGGCCTCTGGTAGAGAGAGAGAGAGAGAGAGAGAGAGAGAGAGAGAGAGAGAAACCACCCGCGGAGGGTGAGAAGGGAATTTTTTTTTATTGCTTCTTTGTGTGCTTCGGAGTTTCTGTGCTGATTAATTTTTTTGCAAAGTGATAAAAGCTGGTAGCTCTTGAATTGCTACAAAGTAAAGCTGTATTTCCTTCAGCCCACTGGCTGCCATGTTGAACCTTGAGACGCCAGGAGACCTAAACTCTGAACATCATGGAGTCATCCCAGTTTTCCATGTCTGGCATATAACCATTCATTTTATCTTTTAAACTGGTTCTACTGATCCTGTGTCCAGACAGGGATAATCAGCAGCCCAGCATCATGACCTGTTTGTTCTGCAGATCCTGCAGCTTCATCTTCCCAACATGGCTCCTCCTCACCCTGACAGGAGGAACCTCAGAGCTCTGTGAGGTTAAAGCTCATCTTCTGGAGTTGGGATGTTTTTCCTCCAACAGGATCCAGAGGAATCACCTCAAACCAGATGTTGGACTGGATTTTATTTCATTTGTGAATGTTAGAGCCTCATTTTCAGCAGTGGAGCTTTAAGGTTGAAAAAGGTTTTAATTTTGGAGAAAATATCACCAACATCAATATTTCCACTAAATAAGAGGCAAAAAAATAGTTTGATAGAAGAAAAGCCTCTCAGACTCTGAGCCCGACACCAAACTATTTTTTGATATTAGACAATTAATTTAATTTCACATAATTATGGCGGTAGAAGCCTTTAGTTTGTTAAATACTTAATGAAACATATTTACTGTGTTTGATGTTTGTTGTAAATGACGTATACTCAAAGAACGAGGTCATCAGTCCAAGTTTGTCGTTTTATGAATGTTCAGAAACTACGGCGGCTGTAAATCAACGTCCTGCGCCCACAAGCCGACCAGATTGTGTAAAAAAACATTCAGTCTGTTATGATATCAGGTTTTCAGGCTTGATATTTATTTTGCTATTATTAATAAACCTCCAAGAACACAGCGGTGGTTGATTAGTCAATTTTAAACTCCTGCTCTGCTAGTTATTACTGAGATTATTACTTTTGTTGGGTCATTAATTTGAAAACGTTTTATTGACTTTTTGTTGTTCTTTAATAAAGTTCTGAACGTTTTAAGCCGGTCAGAGGAGGCCCTGCTGTTCTCAGCCTCCTTTGTCACATAATGCCGCTTTCGACGTGTCGCCCCGCTGCTAAAAGCACCAACAGTTCAGAAACTATATGAAATGGGAAAAAGTTATTTCTTAACTGATTAAGTCGTGTTTTGGATTGTTCTTGAAAAACTAATCAGTCACGGCTGCACAGTGAACCCGTTGATGCTTTATAGCCGCTCCTCTCTCAGGTACTGCGAACCCCGCTAAATCTTTTAGGGGTAGCAGTACCCGACCGTACCCCCCTACTTTCACCCCTGCTAGCTTGGCTCTAAATGCTAGCTTTACTCACCTCAGCTCTACAACATCCGCTTGTGTCTGACGCCGTAGATCACCTCTTCTGCCGGCTGGAACAGGCAGTCTGTGGATTCGTTTGAACGCTGCTGCCACCTGGTGACCGGAGGCTTGTTTAGCAGTCGAATATGAATGAAGAGAACAGTTACTAAGTCCTGCTTCTGGCGCCCCCCAGTGGGGGCACGCTCCACTGTTTGAGAAGTACTGGGTTAAGGTCAGATGGTTTCCAGCTGCATGAATGTGTTTCTAAAACCTGCATGATGACTCGGACAGTTTGTGAACAGCGCCGCCCTTCTGGACGATCTGCAGCTGGCTCAACCAGAGATTGCTCGTTTCATCTGAAGCTCAGTTTGTCGTTAGGAAGCAGCTCTTTAAAATCGCAGAGTTCAGTTTTCCCCAAAACGCTGCAGATGTAGCCACTTCCCGGTGGGCGGGGCTTGTGGCTCCAGCGCCTGAGTAAGACGCCGTTGTCCCCTCTGATTGGCTGATAGGTGAGCATCATGGCTGAGTTATGAATATATCTCATCTTTACATCTGTCGCTGCTATGATTTTCAGTGATTCTTCCCATGAGCAAAATGACTTATGTCAGAAAACCTGCTGAGCTCGGTGATCTGCCGTGTTTTGAGTTCAAACCAGTGACGTGCGGTCAGGTCATGGAAAAATAATATATAATAATAAAACCATTTATATTGCTATTTTCACCCTGTGGTTTGTACTATAAAGTACCTATTTTTTTACTTGGCTTAACCAATTCTGATAATTTTTCTTCAAAATCACTGGATTTTCCCATTTTCCCATTCAAATGCTCAGAAGCGAAGCCGGTGAGGCAGCAGGAAGCTGAGCCTCACCTGGACTGATCAACCTCTGGCTAACTGCACTGGCTGCCGTTCTATGAGAGCAGCTCCTCCTGTCTGTACGCCGGCAATGAAATGGCTAAGAAACATTTAATATATGGACTGATTTTCCATAATTTAGCTTATGTTTATAATGTACAGTGTCTGGTCACCAGCTGTGTGTGTATCGTGTTTTGTGTGAGGAGGATCGATCAGAAACGGCAGAAAACAGACTCCATGTGAGGCAGGCAGTTCTCTTGGCTCATCACAGGGGGCGCTCATGATCCCAGATATGGTGACTGTACAACTGCAGAGTAAGACACAGTGAGCTAGCCATGGAGCTAGCCACACAGTAAATAAGTAAACTACAGCGATATATTTGTTTTCTCCTCTCTTCAGACGTCAACATGAAAGTCTACATTTCTACACTTTAACAGTTTTCTAAAGTGGGTTTTCAGTTGAAGCAGGAGATAATAACTAAAGGAAGACCAACACCGGAGCTGAAGGTTTTGCTTCGAGAGTTTGATGATTCTCAAACGGAGTAGAAAAGACATGAGGATAGACTTGGCTTTGGATGAACGGAGATTTTATGCAGAATTAGCGGTGCATGGATTTCATGGATACATAAAGGTAAGACAGCAATAAGATGTTTTTGTTTAGTTTTTAATGAAATGTGCGTTTTGTGGGCTACAGTTTGTATGTCTAAATAATTCAGTAAAGTAGAAGCGGAAGCTAATCTGCCTAAAACGTACAACAACAGACTGAATGTTCTGTTCTGTGTGCAAATTTCTTGATTTCTTGAATGTTTTTTGGTGTTAAATCCTAAAACATGAAGTGGCATTGTTGTCAGTTGCTATGGCAACGAGTCTGCATAGCGTGGAGAATACCTGTTTCCCTTCGCTGTGGATCATGGCACGAAATTAATACCTACATTTCTAAGTTTCACTGAGTTAACGCGGCTATGGATGACATGTAAAATATGAGTCTTTTTACCCCCCAGTGTTGTTTGCCTGCGCGAAATTTCCGTAGGTCCAATAAGATGGATGGTGTCCAAGTTGTAAATCGGTGCCTCGCCAGCAATGAACCTCACCGCACGTCACTGGTGCAAAGATATTTAACGCTGACAAGGAGTTTAAAAATATCACTTTGTAATTATGTTATTGGACAACATTATTAACAATAACTAAACACATTAACATTAACTAAACACATTAACATTAACTAAACACATTAACACTAACTAAACACATTAACATTAACTAAACACATTAACACTAACTAAACACATTAACATTAACTAAACACATTAACATTAACTAAACACATTAACATTAACTAAACACATTAACAATAACTAAACACATTAACATTAACTAAACACATTAACTAAACACATTAACATTAACTAAACACATTAACATTAACTAAACACATTAACAATAACTAAACACATTAACACTAACTAAACACATTAACATTAACTAAACACATTAACATTAACTAAACACATTAACACTAACTAAACACATTAACACTAACTAAACACATTAACATTAACTAAACACATTAACACTAACTAAACACATTAACACTAACTAAACACATTAACATTAACTAAACACATTAACACTAACTAAACACATTAACAATAACTAAACACCAGCTATGAAGTCTTGGAAATGGTAAACATTAAAGAAACCTTAAACAGATAAACAATGCTCAGCCTGGAGGCTGCCAGGCTTCGGCTGCACTAAGGGAAACGCTGCTCAGGATTTTAATTACATTTTTATTTAATGGCAAAACTGTTTGTTGTTTTCACATTGGCTGAATATAAACAGAGTTTTACACACATTTGTTATGTGGAGTTTTATCTTTCATTTCATCAGTCTTTAGTCACCGTTATTATTATTATTTTTTTTTTAATTTTATTTACACTTTATGTGAGGGGTGGGCATAAGACTGACACATTACTGTAATAAACATGATATATCAATCAATCAATCAATCAACTTTTATCTGCACATTTCAGCAGCAAGGCATTTCAAAGTGCTTTTCATCATTAAAAACAAAAACACAGTCGTGACATTGAATAAACAATAAAAAATATTTTTTATGAATATTTTGGTAAATAACACATTTAGTGCAAAGTTGTACTAAAAGTTGCATTAAAAGTCTGTTAAAAGTGTGAACTTTACACTAAAATATTATTTTCTGAAGGTTTAAGTTCCTTCGTGTTCATAACAGGAGTTATATCATGTTTATTACAGTCTTATGCAGATCCCTTCACATAAAGTTCATCATCAGTTTTCCTTCTGCTGCCAGGAGGAAATCTTCTGAATAATCATCTGCAGCTTTAATAATTTTATTAATGAGTTCCACCTGGACGGCTGGCTGGACGACCTCTGACCTCCCAGCGTGAGATTATCCTCGCGTCCCTGTGGTCAGACTGCTGTCCATCTGTTTTAGACACCAAGGTTTTGGTCCAGCTCTGTTGTTTTAAACGAATCTGTTGAACCACAATTCAAAAGCAGTGACAGATTTTTATTATTTTTATTTATTTTTACTCTTGTTGGTTTCGAGTTCTTTCAGTGACTCTTTTGTGTTTTTGGCCATTAACAGAGAGGTGCCAATAATTTCATCAACATGTGTTTATAAATTAAATGCAATGTAATATTAATCTGAGGGACAAGCAGATGTTCATTTCTGCAGAATATTTCTGGTCCCAGTTCTGGTTCCCCCCTGACCTTTGACCTGAAGTCTCACAGCTGCAGGGAGTGACAGTCTGAACATCGATGCAGTTTTATTATTACACTTTTCTGTAAGTTTGTTCCAGACCTGTGGTGTATAGAAGCTGAATGCTGCTTTTCTATGTTTGGTTCTGGTTCTGATGCAGAGCAGAACCAGAACCAGGAGACCCGAGAGGTCAGCAGGTTGATACAACAGCAGCAGATCTTTAATTTACCCTGGAAATGTTCTGCAGCTGCTAGAAGGCCCACTTTGGAACCGTCTTTATGTTGCTCTGAAGGTTCAGATCAGAGGTCGGAGGTCAGCCTGATCTCTGCTTTCCAGCTGGAAGAACTGAAGCTGTTCTGACTCTAGAAATATAGCTCTTGATCGTTCCTCTTTAATAACTTCAGTTTCTGTTCAGAAAGTTTTGGCCCATCCACACATTTCTCTGTTCTCAGCATCTGTTCAGTGATTGGATGGGGTCAAAAGTCACCTGGTGACATCATAATGTACAGCTGTGTGTCATCTGCATCAGGGATGTGCGATACGGCACAGCATTGATATGTAGAGTAGCTTTTTGGTATAAAACTTCAGTAGAAATGAACTGAGTGGAATTTAAAACCTTTTATCAATACTGAGATGTGAAATTGGCTCTAGATTTAACCCCACTTGGACCGACAGATATTTATTTTACCATCACATCCAAATTCAAAACCCCTGGGCTTTATTTGCAATGAGTCTATTGCGTGTTTGATTTTTAAAAGAACACAGTCTATTATTTACATTTAGCATAATTGGAACACTGTTTTTAAAAAATGACTCGAAAGGACTTGAAATTCCAAGCTGACTTGACTCGACTTTTGCCTGACTTGACTTGAGACTTGCAAAACAGTGACTTGGTCCCACCTCTGGTGGGAAGTACTTAAATACAATTTTCATGTATCTGTACTTTACTTAAGTAGATTTAATACTGGATACTTTCTACTTTTACTCCACTACATTTTACAGTAAGTTTCTGTACTTTCTACTTCACTACATTTCGTCCCGTTACTCGTTACATCCAAGTCGCGTTGCGCTTTTTTTCCATTAAAATGTGAAATTCAGGGTCTTAAGGTGATAACTGACTTAGTGCCTGTTGTCACCCATCGCCTCCACCTTTACTCGCACGCGGAGCTTCAGACATGCGCAGTGGTTTCCTCTGAGCGAGAGAAGATGTCTGTCTGATCGTCAGTAATATAATACAGTGTTTCCCCGAAAGTAAGACAGTGTCTTACTTTCTTTTTATCCCCAAAAGCCCCACTATGTCTTACTTTCAGGGTATGTCTTATATATATCCTGCATGGGCAGGAGGCGGCGCTCATTTGGATCAGACGGAGGCAGCAGACGCGGTGACGTATGGAGGGGGGGACGGTGCGGCCGTGGGCAGGAGGCGGCGCGCAGCTAGATGAGAGGTGTTTCCCCGAAAAGTAAGACATATGTCTTACTTTCGGGGTACGGCTTATATTAGCCGACCCCCTTGAAACCCCCGATACGTCTTACAATCGGGGGTGTCTTACTATTGGGGAAACACGGTAGCGCTGCATAAACCATGAGATATGGCGACATGTAAAACCAGCAGCGCTTCGCTTTCACAGACGGTGGGACTGAGTCCAACTTTTAGCATCACTTGGAAGGAAAGCTTAAAGAAAGGTAAGATCTGTGGACGTGATGCTAGCAAAGCTAGCTGTACGGAGACACATGTTGCATCTGGATGAAAAAAAGTTGTCACTCATGCCATTGTGTGTTGACTGAGGTGTCGCCTATATGGGACAACGCTGTGACCAAAGTCTGCATTGATATGACATTCAGGAACGATCCGATTCTTCTGGACGGATCTTTACTAAGTCCTGTAGGACTGAAGCCTCACTGGGAGCCGTTCTTTGTTCTTGTGATGTTTAATGGTGGAGACAGTTGTGGTTTCTGACATGGGAAATATGGGCAACCGCCCAGGGCGTTATCTTTTTAGGGATGGCAGGAGACCTCTGCGGATTGTACCACAGAGATGAGAACAAAGCAGAATGAAGAAGAGTTTGAATTGATACTGGTTAAATTTATTTCAGCTCTAAGTATTTAATATCTAGGTGTTTTTATGGGAATGTGGATCTTTCAGATCAATTTGAGAAGCAATTTTGACAGGTGCACTTAATTTTATTGTGTCATGTAGCATGGGGTGCTGGTCTTGGTCTTGACTACAACTCTGCTATGTGGCTAGCAGAGCCACCTTTCTGTTGGTTTTCTTTCAAAATAAAAGCTACTAGTGGCAAAAAAAAAAAAAAAAAGTGAAGTTCATGCTATGTTAGGACAGGAGACCAGATGTTTCCATCCCTGAAATTATGATGCAGAGAATCACATGTCTAAGTCTAAACCATGTTACAGAGTAAACACAATAAAACATGGTTTATCTGTGGGATTGTTCATTAAAATGGGACATTTCTGATGTATTAAAGTTACATACAATCGGTTCACTTAATGATATTAGCGATGAGGTATTATTCAGCAAGTACTTTTACTTTTAATACTTAAGTATTTTTAAAAGCCAGTACTTTTTACTTTTACTTTAGTAAATTTTTTGAGTACTTTCTCCACCATTGCCGATTACATCAAGTGTTACCGCTGTGCGCTGGTAGATTTCACATCTCTATCGTACATCACTAGTCTGCGTAGCTATGGTAACTGATCTCATTTCCTGTTTCAACCTGAGATGGAGGGAGATGGTAGAGCAGAAGGCGTCCCAGGACTGAATCTTGAGACCCACATTATTATTTTCAAATTCCTCCTCATATTTACTCAGCTTGTCTTTGTTTGCTGTTTGCTGATCCGAACCATTAAAGAGAACACCAGGACTTCCGGTTATGGCGTCTCAGTGAAAGGTGCATGTGCGTATGGCTCACTGCTAAATCCTCTAAATTAATCCGTAAGTCAGACCAATATTGGCAATTTCGCCTGTTTCGCTTACGGGAAAACGCTTACTGTGGATCATGCCACCGAAAAATGCCAAACCGGTCCAACAACCAACTAAAACAGCTCCACAAGTGAATGCGGCTAATGTAGCTCATGCTAACGTAACCGTGACATTCTTGAAGCAATCAGCTGGCTGAAGGAGGATATGAACAAACATTCTGCTGATATGCTAAAATCAATTAAGGATATCAAAGGGGATATGCAATCGCTCACTGAAAGAACTGGGAAAAAGAAGCGCGAATTTCACAAGCAGAGGACGATGTCACTTCCCTTCAAGGCAGAGTTAAATCACTGGAGAAAACAGTGGAGGTGCTTTCTGACAGAGTTGCGGAGCAAGAGGACAAGAGCAGGCGCTCCAACCTGAGACTGGTCGGGCTGCCTGAAAAATCCAAGGAATCGGATCTGTGTGGCTTCTTGGGGAAGTGGCTCCGAGAGACATTAGGTGAGGACTTCACCTCGTCCCGCTGCGTGGAGGGAGCCCATAGGATTGGGCCCCTACCTCCAATCCTGCGGCTCCAAGGGTTGTTTTAATGAAGTTTCTGAGCTATCGGGACCTGGAAGCAACTCTGAAAGCCATCAGGAAACTGAAGGAGGTACACTATAAGAACCACCGCGTCACCTTCTTCCCTGACCTCTCGGCCGAGACTCGCAAGCTGCAAAGGCGCTTTGATGGAGTGAAAATCCGGCTTCGCGCCCTTAACGTTCGGTATGGCATTCTGTATCCAGCCCACTTGATCATCACACATAATGACAAACGCCGGATCTTCAAATCCTCGGAAGAAGCCGAAAAATATATTGATGGAATAAGCTCGCAGGCTGAGGACAACTCCAAGACTTAGTATGTACTCGCTGTTCTTTTTCTGGCATGGTTCCTAATAGTAACTCAGTATTCTCAGAACGTTTTGCTTCTGTGTGTGGAAAAATGAACACTGTTAATATTTCTTTATTACACCTTTGTCATGTTAGCAAATCTCGCCTTAATCATCGATATTTTGGTCAAAGCATTTTTTTGTTTATGCCAGCCAACCCATCCATGACCATCGTTATGCGTGCAGACTTTTACCTTACCCACTTGGTGGCTGCAACGTTTCATATAACCCAAGTTCAATATTCAGAAGGGGTTAACGCCACATTTCGTTTGGGGAAATATGTGGAGATTTGGTTATAGGGCTCACTCTGGATACTGTATTTTTGTGGACTTTACACTACTTGAATGAGAGGATAGGAAGGGGCCAATGTATTTTATTTGTTTACATCTCCAATTACAGTTTATGTCTGTTTGTCCTATAATTAATATATCTAGTTGGACTGTTAGAGGTCTGAACAAAATGGTCAAGCTTAAACAAGTGATGGGCAGGATCAAACAGATGAAAACTACAATATGCTTCTTGCAAGAGACACATTTGATTGAAAAAGACGTGAATGAAATCAGAGCCAGGTGGCCTGGTCAGGTATTCTCCTCTAGTTTTACAACCCATGCCAGGGGAGTCATAACACTGATTCACAAATCAATCCCATTTGAACTAAAAAATAAATACTTTGACCCATCAGGGAGATTTATCATTCTTAGAGGGACTATAATCTCTACAATGGTCAACTTTGTCTGTCTATATGCGCCCAATGGTGATGATCCTGCCTTTTACCAAAATTTGTTTTTAACCATGTCAGCTTATAACGGTCCATTTATAATTGGTGGAGATTTCAATTGTGTTTTAAATCCTGCGATAGACCGCTCAAATAGTTCTGTCATGTCCCACCAACAAGCCAGGAAAACCATCAAGAAATATATGAAATATCTGAATTTAGTGGAGGTTTGGAGACGATTTTTTCCAAATAAAACGGAGTACTCTTGCTTTTCAAGCACCTTTAAAACTTACTCGTGAATAGACTTTTTTCTGGTCTCTTCTGGTCTATTAACAACAGTTCAAAAATGTTGGTATGAAGCTATTCTGCTCTCTGATCACGCTCCAGTTATCCTATCAATAAAATTACCAAACTATTGTTGGTCTTCAATCCCATTTCGATTTCAAGCTAAATGGTTTAAGTCTGAAGGGATTTCTTGAAGGGAAAATAACTGATTATTTAAATTTCAATACAAACCAAACCAGTGCATCAATAAAATGGGAAGCATTTAAAGCCTATATAAGGGGGGAAATAATGAGCTATACTAGGCATAAATCAAGACTCCATTTGAATAAACTAAAAAACATTGAAAAACAAATCAAAGAATTGCAGGAACAGATGTATTACTGCAATGACACTGACGAATATAGGAGACTTCTTTTATTAAAATCAGATATAACGAGCTCACTACCAGCAAAATAGCAACTAATCTATTGTGGTTAAAACAATCATATTACGATCAGGGTGAGAAGGCAGGAAAACTCTTAGCCTGGAGGCTTAAAACGTTACAGACAAATCGGGCCATAATTTAATCAAATTAAATAATGGTGAGAATCTGGTGGATCCAATAAGTATAAATGATGCATCTGAAAATATTATGAAAATTTATATACATCACAATATCCAGACAACACAAATAAGCAGAAGCATTTTCTTGACCAACTTCAGTTTCCAACCCTGTCAGAAGAGAGTAGGAAAACTTTGGATGAAAAGCTGAGTGTTGAAGAACTTAAAATGGCTTTAAGCCACATGAACTCTGGTAAAGCTCCTGGCCCTGATGGCCTACCAACTGAACTTTACAAGAAATATCCAGATAAACTACTGCCCCCTCTACTCGAAGCGTTCAATGAATCTTATGAAAAAGGCACCCTACCCCCATCCTTACGTTTGGCATCTATTTCTCTTTTGTTGAAGCCAGGCAAACCCCCAACAGAAATAGACCCATTTCTTTAATGTCCTGTGACACAAAAATTATATGCAAAGCTTTGGCTCGAAGGACTGAAACGCATCCCTAATTTAATCTCAAATTACCAAAACGGATTTGTTATTGGGCGCCAAGCCTTTCACAATACCCGCCGATTACGTAACATATTATATGCAAAACAGTTTGCTATGGATCATGCCTTTCTGTCATTAGATGCTGAAAAAGCTTTCGATAGGATTGAATGGAGTTACCTCTGATACCCTTAGGAGATTCGGCCTTGGCGGAAAATATTTAAAATGGATTCAGATACTTTACACTGAGCCAGTGGCTAAAGTTGCGACAAACAGTCAACTGTCAAGATGTATGAACCTCTGTAGATCGACGGGATGCCCACTGTCCCCCCTTCTGTTCTTGTTTGCCATTGAACCGCTTGCCATGGCAATACGTAAATCCCCTGAGATCACCGGCATTCAGGTTGGGGACGTAGAGCACCGGTTGTCTCTTTTTGCAGATGGCATTGTTTTGGTTTTAGCTAATCTGGAAGAGTCTGTTCAGGGTGTTGATAAAATTCTGAAGGAATTTGGAGAATTCTCAGGATACAAAGTTACCCAAAGAAAAGCTCCTTATTAATGCTGGACAGAAATAACCCTCCAATACAAACATAATTCACACGTACCGCTTTACTTACCTAGGAATTAAGATTGACCGAGATTTAGAGAAAATGGTTTCTATAAATTATGATCCTTTAGTGCAGAAAATATTAGATTCCCTAGAAAGATGGAGCGAGATGCCAATCTCCATGATATTAACATTATTAAAATGTCCATTCTCCCAAAGTTTTCATACCTTTTCCAGTCCATTCCTTTAGACATTCCAGCTTCCTTCTTTTCTTCCATGGATAAACCCGTTACCACATTTATATGGAACGATAAACGCCCCAGATTGTGACTCTCTTCTTTATCTGCCCTACGATTGAGGTGGGCTTAGAGTGCCAAACATTAAATTGTACTATTGTGCTGCTTCCTGTTATTTTTCAACAGGTGACATACCCTGTTGGGTACAAATAGAAAACAACTCGGTAACATTACCTTTGACATCCTATTTTCTCTCAGCTGAACTCAAACATCTATTAAAAAACACCAAAAATCCTTTTATCAAAAACACATGATCAGTTTGGCACCTCTCCCATACGGTTTTAGATGAGGCGTCCAAGATCTCATGTCTGTCGCCTATTTGGGGAAACAACAGATTCAAACCAGGAAGAGCAGACGGGGGTTTAGGATATGGATGAATAAAGGCTTAAATAAAATAGGGGACCTTTATAGTGAAGGAGTTTTGATGTCCTTTGAACACCTGATAAATAAGTACAGCCTGGCCCAAAAGCATTTTTTAAGTATTTACAGATTAATAGTTTTATTTTTGCCTGACTGAAATCTTCGGCTGAACCTCCACTCTCTGCCATAGAGAATATAACCGTCCACCATAATCAGAGTAGAGACTACTTTCCAAATTTTATATTATACTTTTAGCTTCAAAAGAAAATAGTCTCTCACATTTACAAGCCTGGAAAACTGATCTGCAAACGGAAATCCCTGAGGATGAACGGAATAACTCATGTCTAGTAACACAAGGTTTAGACTATTACAATACAAATGGATATTTAGATCGTATCACTCCTGTAAAACTTCACCATTTTAATTCAAATGTTCCTGATATCTGTGTTAAATGTAATATAGATAGGGGTTCTCTTTTCCATTGTATGTGTAGAGCTTCAAACTTTCTGGAAGGAGGTTGTGTTCATCTCTGGTTTGATCGAACAGGATGTTCCAGAGGACAGTAAACTTTACTTACTGCACATTTTTCCAGACGGATTTAAAGGTCCTACAAAGAGACAGAAGCTTGTGGGTTTTTGCCTCTTGCAGGGTAAACATGTGATTGAAGTGGAGGAACACAGAAAGATCAAAGATAAATGAATGAATTAAAATATTGAGCAAAAACCTGGCAATGGAAAAACTGACATATTTAACAAAAGGAAAGCGTGAAGACTTTAAACATATTTGGTTTCCCTTCCTACATCTTGTTAAATACTGTGACATGTAAAGCTAACTTTCCTTTTCGCTTTGTGTAGACGGAGCCCTGGGCTTCAGTGTTCAGTGCACTGTATGTTAAATTCCTTTTGTTTTTTTATTTTATCTATTTTGTTTTACTTTTCGTGTGTGTGTGTGTGTGTGTGTGTGTGTGTGTGTAGCAGAAAATTCTAATAAAACTATCTTGGGGGGGGAGAACTCCAGAGCCCGGTTCTGTCTAGAACCTGAACCTGGAAAAACCGATGAAGATGATCTGGAGGTTCTATCAGAGCAACCAGAACCTGAGCAGAACCTCAGGCTGAGCTGCATTGATGCAGGAACAGGAGCCCAGACCAAAACTGGGAGCAGAACCCGGTCAGTAGGAACCTTTCTGGATCCAAAGTCATAAATTCTGATGAAATGTTCTGACGTTCTGAGAAACCGAATGTTGTTTTAGCAGAGAGTCATAGTAGCGACTAACAGGAATGAAAATATTTTATTTGTGGAAATATTTAATCTTTTTTTCCAAAGCAAAGGAAAAGAAACGGTTCTGTTTGGATCATCTCTGCATGAATCAGCAGAACCTCAAGGCTCCTTTCTCGGTATCAGATCTTAAACCAGTAGCTAACTAGGATCCAGACCCGACCAGAACCTCCCTGAGTGGGTCCCAGGTTGCTCCAACAGGACTCAACCAGAACCCGGTACCGACTGAAGAAGTGGGTCTGGTTAGGGCTTAAGGACAGGAAGTAGAGGACAGAGGACGTTGATTGGACAGCCTTGGACAGAAGCATCAGGTCTGGTTCAGGTTCCGACCCGGTTTAGACTCAGACTTTCTGCTTATCTGTCCACCAGGAGACGTCTTTTCACTTTCAAACATCTTTCTACATCTTCTGTTTTCTTTGAAAGGAATTCTGCAGGAAGTTGATCGATGTTGAATTTATTTGAAGGGATGAAAGCTGCCACTGTTCTCTGAAACGTTCTGAAAGGCCTTCAGAGCATCCAGAGAGCCGACCATCAGAGGTTAAAGTCTTCATTCCCATCATCCCTGTTCAGTTCACTTTAACCTGACTCCAGTCCATCTGCCTAGTCAAAGTCCGGTTTGGTAGGTGAGGTGTAATCGACTTTTGAACTCTGGTTCAGTTTGAATGTGAACGCCAAGCAGACCGACCGCTCCAAAAGCAGGAAGTGGACTCCAGCAGAGGGCATTCTGGGTAAATACAACCAAAGCTAACATGTTAGCCTAGCGCTAGCAGCAGAAATGGCTCCTGGTCTTTAGCCTAAAGAGAAATCCTCCAACACTAAAATCTGATGCCTCCATCTTGTTTCCATCTGGTGAAGAAGGAAGTTGCTCTCAGTGCCTTCAGAGGTTTTTGTGTCGTTTCCTTCAGTGGTTCTTGGTGCAGCGCCCCCACAGGCCAGGAGGGGAACAGGTTGGTTTGACTCAGAGCAGAGAGAAAGAGAACCACAGCAGCTGGAGATGTTAAATGTTTTGGTACCAGTAGAACCGGGTCGACCGGATTATCAGGAGGAAAACAGACTGAGACATCTAGGACTCAAGACTAGATGTTGAATTCTAGAATCCACATCTATGATTCAACATCATCTGAATCATAAGACCAGCTGTCTTCAGACCAGAGGGACGGGTTCTGTGCCCCGAGGGGACAACCATCCAGGCACCGAACTCCAGAGCAACAGGAAGTCCTCAGATCAGAACGAAGCGATCCCAACACGGATGGTCAAACACACAGCTGTTCCTCCATGAATGACTTTAGGTGGGAATCTTTAGATTAGAGACCAGGAACAGTAAAACTGAAGAGCTTCGTAGTTTTCTTTGAGCATCCTGGAATAGGTCGGGTCCAGAGACAACCTGAGCTTTGCTTTGACTGCTGCAGGAACCAGGAGAGCTCCTGATGAGAGCTGACCTGACCCAACAAACACTCTGTACCGGGTCAGAACCAGCTGCTGGATGTTCTACAACCAAACCCATCAGGTTGCTAAGATCCAATACTTTCCTGGTAATGTCAGGAGAGCATCGACTCCAGAACCACAGACAGATGGTCCAGAGAGAAGACCTGCTGGTTCTTCCTGGTTCCACCACAGCTGGGTTTATAAATGATAAAAACTGAGAATCAGAGGTGAATCAGAGTCGATCACCATCTCCCTCCACTGTGATCGTTTTCAGAACCTCTCAATTTAACAGGCGATTTGTTTACTGAGGAGAACCCAGCGGGTCGGACCTTGTTCTGCTCTCTGGAAACCAGCTGGACTCCTGAGTTCTGACTGTTTTACTAGTGATTCTGACACACAAATGGGGAGTGATTAATTTTGGTACCGGTAATGCAGAACATAATGGTTCTTATCAAGTCTGGCCATTCACTTCCTGTGCAACTCTGTTTGAAATTAAACTCGCTTCCAGCTCAGTCTGGGCTTTCTCCCCTGGACTCAGATCGTCTCTGGTAGATTTCCTGCCGGGTCAGTCGGCAAACAGAAGGAGAAGCTGTGAACGACGACGCAGATTTTCTGCTCTGTTTATAACTGTAGTCTGCCTGCAGTTTTAGAGACGGCAGAGGAGGAAGTGAAGGAGGCCGTCCAGTCCGTGTTGGTCACTCTCCAGATATTGAACCAACATGGACAGTCACCTCGTTTGGCTCTTCTCTCATTTCTGAGGAGGACAGTTGTTTGCAGTGCGGGTAATATCTGGTAGGTGTCTTAGCATCGAACTGGCGCTTTACAAATGTTACATGCAAACACTGGCAATTGGGTCAAATTTAAAACCTCAACACAGTCCACTCCTCCAGGAAGCAATCATCTCTCAACAGCTGACGCAGCAAAGCGTGGGACAAGGGGCTGGTTTCATCCCGACTGAATCAGAGGTCAGTGGAGATCTGGTATAACCAAGACAAAATCTGGACTGACTTTGGGAAAGTCTGGAGAACCATCGACTAGAACCAGGAAGGTCAGGCTGCCTGGAAGGAAACGTCAAACTGTATTGAGACTTTTGGACACTCCAGTAGGTCAGTCGTGTTTGTCCTGCTGGTAGGTTACCTCTGGGCTTCCTCCTACGTTCCAGAACGGTTCTGTTCCTGGTTCTGAATGCATGTTCACTTGTTTTGACCTTCTCACTAGGGATGTAGCGATACAATAATCTCACGATACAATACACGATATTCGGAAAACGATATGGTTCATTGCGATTCGATACACTTTTATGGTTTTCTGAAAGATTTTAGAAAACAGAGTGATTTTGGTGACATTTTGTGTTCCATAGACTTGGATTTAATCAGTTTTCAGTTAGATTTAATTAACTGAAAACTGATTAAAAGCACCAACTACACAATACCTGGCTCTGATTGGACAGAGACAAAGTCTACAGCTGGAAAAAATTAATCAAAGATGCTGTGAGAAAATTAGTTTCTGTCATTTCATTGACATATAACTCAAAGTTCCAGCAGTGATCTGGGAGCCGAGTGGGGGGATTATCAGCCTCTGTAGACTCTCAATATGTAAATGATTGCACTTATGTTTTTCTTTTGGACAAACTGTGGCTGCATCTTGGACCTCAAGTCACAGGAAAACAAAATTCGATTTGGAAAAATGTTAATTTTTTCCACTGTGAAACGCTCAAATATTCAAACAAATGGTTTTTATAATTTAGAATGACAATGTATGCTGTACATTTCTTAAACTGATGTAAAACTATTGCAAGCAACACAATTTTATAACATTAGCATGAAAATGAAGGCAATTCCTCATTCATTACAATTTTTAACAAAACATCACAGGTCAAAACAAGATGCCTTGCCTCCCGGAGTTAGCCGTGGCTGTAAGCTGTTTACTACTAGCTGCTGGCGGAGCGGCTCCGCCTCACCCCACAGTGATCGACTCCTGGCAGCTGCGCAGCGCCGCCGTTCCCCTCTTGTATATCTGAGTATCTGCCTCTCATCGTTCTCAGTCTCTGGTCCTGTCAGTTACCAATAACAATGATTGATCTGCCATCGTCGTCATGGCAATCCTCATCCCCCAGACTCCGACTGCAGGTTTCCCCTCTCCGTCTTCCTGCTCCAAGCAGAGCGCCGCTGCTGCTGCGCGTTGATTCTTCAGGTAATCCTTTACATACAGAACAGAAACCACTAGGCTAAAAACAAATCACCAAGCAGATGCCACCGATCGCTCTGATATCCAAACTTTGCATTAATTTTGCGATCTCACTGCTTTTGCTGCTACATCATTCTGCTTCTCTTTCACCGTAACCTGAACAACTTTACTTCGTTTCTTAGCAACAAAATGCATCCCATAATTATTTGTTGAAGATGTGAGATTTCCAAAAACAAAGGAATCTGATGTTGCGTTTCATTTTTTATGTTTGGAGGCTCATTTCCTGTCACATTCCCAGCAGGGCTGGAGCCAGAGGGGGGGCCAGAGGGGCCCTGACATCTGATAAGCCAACCGAATATCCAAAGAAGAAAAACAATAAATATATGAAAAGAAAATGTATAAAACTTTATATAAGTCCATGTGATGATATAAATAGATTTATACGAGCCTCCATTGCTAATAATCATAAAATCAAGCCGTCCTGTTCTCCTGGATGTTCCTCTTGTGCTGCGCTGTGGTGCAACTCAAAGGCTAAAGCAAACATCATACCTGGTGATGAAAACACCAATAAGTTATTTACTGATCCTCCGCAAAAAAAAAAAAAAAAACTGAAGAAAGGAGAGGAGGGCGACAATCTTCGTAGTTTGGAGCAGAGGTTGTGCTAGATTTTTTTTTTTGTCGTCCGTCAAAGAAAAACATAATTTTATTTCCATTCTGTAGTCATCAAGCTGAACATTTGTCTTTTTCTATGCAGTGAGAAGGCTTTTGAAATCAGGTAACATTTCACCAAATGAAGTGATTAGAAGACGGCAGAACTCTGATCGTTTCCTGATCCAGCAGAAGCAGATCAGCTGCTGGACGCTCCAGAGCCTCTGGTCCGTTAAAGGGTCCAGATCAGAGGTGATACTCTGACAGAAATTGTTCTTATATTGATTGATGGTGAGCTCCACGACGTTCTCTGTGCGTAAAGTTGAAACTGTCTGCGCACCAAGTGTCAGCTGTGCTTTATCACAGTCTGGACAGAAACCAGCGGACTGCTCTCTGATCTCATCAAGACGAGGGTGAGGAGGGAATCGGACATATTAACTCAGTTAAGTTTTTACTGGTTTTGTTTTTAGACCACCATTAACGTAACCAGTGTTGTTGTATATTTGTCGTTTGTCATCTGATGTTTGATGAATTGGAGCGAAACGATGGAGCATTTATTGTCCAGCGCACTGCGCTTGTTTCTGTCTAACGGACATCTGCACTTTAATTTCTTTCCTCCCTCAACAGTCAGCTGCTATTCCTCTATTTAAACTACAAGACGATCAACACAACTTGATCACACATTCTCTTTAGGCTTTCTCTGTGTGCTGCAAACTCATTCGAAGCCCGAGCCGCCATCAGGCAAATAGTTCTGCCTATTAACATCGGCATTTTTATGCGGTTTAGTTAATATTCACCAAATTGAATCCAGATCCCATCACACATAAAGCAGATGAATGTATCTAACTTTTTCTCTGTAGTGACACAAACCACTGACTGTGGCCCCAATAATTTATAAGAACTGACATTAAATGTCTCCACTTAAATTAGCATCACTTCTCCTGCTGCGGTCTGAACGCACAGGCTCACAAATTCCTCCTGGTAGCATCTGCAGAGAAATCTGCGCTGGTTCATCTGTCAGTTGGATCTGAACTCATCATGCAGTTTTAACAAACTGTTTGTTGTGCTTCTCTGAAACGAACAGATGTTAAGTCTGCAGCGTAACATCTGTTAAAAGCTCTATTTCTACCAAAGGTTTTGAATGCTCTTCCTAACCAGACGCTCCAAATCCATAACGCTGTCAGCTCCCAGTCAGAAAGACGTTCAGTTCAGTGTCCATGAGATGATATTCAGAAATGATTTTTTTATTAATTGATTTTTGTTGCCTCTGAGATTAACTTTTTTGCGTAAAGTCTATAATGTCTGCCCATGTGCTCCTGAGAAGGTAATTTTATTTATAAAGCACATTTTCAACAACAAGGCAATTCAAAGTGCTTTACATGAATTAAAAGGAAATACAAACAACAAAGAAAGGAAAGAAAGAAAGAAGAGAATCTAATGTTGATCTAAGGCAGTGTTTCTCTATTTTCTGTCGTGACCCCCCTCCTCCCCCCCGGGATTATAATTTTTTTCACGCCCCCCCCCACCCCTCAGTGCTCTTCCCTCCCCAGAATTTAAATACTATTGCGATTCTGTTCATATTTAATAATTTATCGTACAAACCACTGGCTCCAGCATTGTATGACCTTATTATCAAAACCGCTGTTTTATTGTTTTAATTCAAAATAATTCAGAAAATCAGTTTATTAAGTGAATCAGTAACATTTAGTCAAGACTCAGTTTGAAAGAGAAAAAGTGCAAATAATTCACTGGGATGTGCATTTTTAGACTTAATACAGTAAAACTTTGTACAACTGTAAGCATCGGTTACTTATCAGCTTCTTCAGCTTAGTTTCCCATACGGTATATAGTTCTCAACATTTATTGTGGAAAAATTTGCAGCAATATTTGCAGCAATATTGCTTATATTTCAGCTTGTCAGATATATAACATTTTGCATTAACAATAAAAAGAAGACAGGTTTTGTCTATTTCCTGGCCTTTTTCTGCGAGCTACAGTTACTGGCTTATGATGGAGTATCAGTGCCGGGCTCTGAGTTTTTGATTTGGGTTTTAAATACGAGTAAAGTTGGACGAGAATAAAGTCATAATCTTTTGATAACTTTTCACCATACTGTGCTAAACTGCAGAAAACTGAGGAACTTGAAAGGTTATAGTTGGTACTGGTTTAACAAATAAGTAAATACTAAATGTTTTAGTACATCAGAAGCAAATTTTCAGCACCAGGACATTGAAACGATGCTTACACAACTTTTTATTTAATAGAAAGAACCAGACTTGCTGAGCCGGTCACGTTGCATTCACTCTATGAAGCTTTTTAACATAACAGCATTCTTCTGGCAATATTGCGTCTTTACTTTGGCAATATTTAAATTATTCTGCTAATACGACTGGGTTCTCGTAGTATGATAACTGTATTCTTGTATTTGAAAATTAAAATGTTCTCAGCCTGGCCATAAAACTCTGTCATACTTGCTTTACTGACCTCTGCTGCCGTTTTTCTTTTCATTGTCAAACTTCCCCATCCCTCCTCTATCACGGTAGATATATTTCAAAACAGCCGCGCTTGTATCCTTTGCTCCTTCTTTGTTTTTTCTTCCTCTGCTCCGTTTACAACGGGGCTGTGTGTCTACTTCTACTGGCTGGAACAGGCGGCCTGTTGATTAGGTTGAACACTGCTGCTACCTAGTGACTGGAGGCTTGTTTATCAGTTAACATGAATAAAGACAATTATAAAGTCCTGCTTCTTGACACTTCGCCACGCCCCCTGGGGGGGGCGCGCCCCACTATTTGAGAAGTACTGATCTAAAGTATGTAAACGACAAGCTCCTGTTCAGGGTTGCTAAGTATCCTCTGGTCTAATTCCATTTCTGGGTTGGGAGAATAGGAGCCTGTAAAATAGTCTAACAATGTTGATCCAGAAATTTCCTCTGGGCTTCTGGTCTCTGCATCTAAATAGTGAGTTACTCTACAGTTTCTGATAAAATAACCTAAAGAGCGACTAATCTAATTCCTTCTCTAGGTTAAGGTGAGTACTCCACAATTTCTAATATTACTAATAAACTAAAATAATCCTTTTCTGGGTTAAATAGGGAGTACTCCACAGTTTCTAACAAAATAAAACAAAAATGAGGATAGGACACATTAGGGCAGGTGGCAACATTCAGACAAAACAAAGGGCAAAACAAAGACATGAGTGAAAGAGGTGACGTCTCGGGGCCATGAAACCAGGTGGCCAAGGCTCCTGGCAAAGTCCGATAAAGGTGTTGTTATCAAGGCATGATGCCCTTGGAAGCGTTATGTTTAGATATCTTCAAGGAGATTGGAAATATGCAGCCCTTCCAAGGCCACATGGGGAAAGCCACTTCAGAAACAGAACGTCTTAGGTCGGGAAGATTATAAATTTCAATCTTCTCTAAAGTCTCTCTGATGCATCTCAGTTCCCAATTATCCAAATTAGTTTGGTCGTTCCACTGAACTGAAACTAGCAACTTCTCCAAGATCGATTCCATCCCGTTAGTGAGTTTTAGAGTCCTCATCTCTGTTCACACCAACAGTCTGAGTGTTCACTAGTTCGGCCAAGTCCGTCACAAATTTGTAGATAATCCAGGAATCCAAAAGCTCCAAACAGCAGAAGTCCTGTTATGAATAAATCCAGGGTGAATCCCACCGGGTGTGTCCCTGCAGGACAAGAGGCTCTCCTGTGCCCAGACGTCTTGAGAAAATTTGATAAATTGCATTGAGAGATCTGGTGACCAGATCCAGGGCTGTTGTAAACGAATATTTTAGTAATCGAGTAATCTATCGATTATTCTGACGATTAATCGAGTAATCGGATAAAAAAAATTATAAAATGAAATATTGGTAAATCTGGCATAATACCGGTGTTACTATCAGATATCAATATCAGTCCAATTTTTCATATTTGAGCATCCCTAACAGTTGCTTTTTTGTAGTTTAGAAAACTAACCTGTAACAATAATAGCTCACTTTCTAAGTTAACCAGAAGAAAAGTTATAGAAAAATCTGAAATTATATTGAATTTAATAACAAAGAGGCAGGCTCACAAATATGCTTATAAAAAATGTCTACAATCCAGCTTTTAGTTTATGTATTCATCTTCAGTGAGTTTAATAGATTAATTAAACTCACCTTGCCACCTAACCTGTCACGCTTTGGGTTTGAAAATACGGGAAATGCCGCCTGGAGTGGGAGGAGAGGGCGAATGAACGAACGTAAGATGGGGTGGAGGGGAGGAAATAGACCAGCGGACTGCCGAACCGTTAGACCGGGGGACGAACACGGGGGGAAGCAATACGGGATATTTACGACACCTTCACTGGTCACACTCAGAAACTCATCTACCAGCCATGTACGATGCGCTCCGCCACCCGTTTCTTCAGACCGGGATATGAAATTTATTGTGCGGTTCGTCGGTAAAGCTACATTTACACGGTAAGCATCAGCTACTCAGCCGCCCGCCCTGTTCAGGCTATCCGCTCACCTCAGCGCTCTTCCCGCCGTTCGCTTTCAACCAGCAGCCCCGGAGGAGAAATGCTGCCGTACTCCAGGCATTCCCCAGTCATTTTAAGGATGCTTATTGGTTCCCCAAACACGATAAAAAGTCGGGCATTATCATCAATCAATAAAATCCCCACGGGCCAATCTTGAAGATTGGACTTTATGCCGCTGAGACTTAGCTTTTGTCAACAACTCAGAGGCGGAAGTGAGAGCTCCGCGCAACGCAAATGAAGTCCCGGCCAGAACACGGTGCGCTAACTAATAAAACATAAATTAACGAAGCTTCGAGGCAGGTAAATTTTCCTCGAGGAATTTTAGTAATCGAGGTACTCGAATCATTCGAGGAATCGTTTCAGCCCTAACCAGATCCATAATTTGTAGATTTGGACGATGTGGAAAGAAAGGCTCCAAAAATATAGAAAAAGAGAAAAACAGAGCAAGCAGGGCAGGCATGGGCAGGGAGGGAGCAGAGGGAAAAATGTCCGCCTTCATCGAGGGCAAGAGAAAATGTGTTTATTAGTGAAGGGTGTTAATTTTAACCTGTCAAATTGACCAACGGACTTTAAGTTTTCCGGTATACATATATATAGTGACGTGCGGTGAGGTGGAAAGCTGGTGAGGCACTGACTTAATCAGAATCATATTTACAAATATAGACCCCCTGCATGTTATTCCTTACATAAGGAAATTTCACGCATCTGGACAACGCTGGAGGGCAAAAAGACTATTCTTCTGCATGGCTTCCAGAGCCGTGCTGCCAGTAGAATAATTCTGTTAACTCAATCAAACTTGGACATGTAGATATTATTATTAATGGCTGATTAAAACCTGCTCTGCCAGCTCAGTGACCTTCATCGATAACCTCTGGATCTACTGGCAGCGCTTTCACCTCTTTGGAAGAGGAGGACGCAATCTTAATAAACATGGAATAAAACTGCTCACTGCAAACATTTTTCATTTTATCAACAAGAACAGCAATGTGACCATCGCTTCAGAAGAACAGGCTCAAGGATGTGTGACTAGGATGGAGCCCTCTGCTTATCAGAAGCGAAGTGTCCCAAAACAAACTGATAAAACATCGACTGGGGACAGAGTGACTGGTTCCGCTCCTTCTTCCCCCTCCCTCTCTGCTCCTACAATCACTCACAAGATACCTTTGAAGAAATGTCTTCTGGACCAGAGTTTCTCAAATTTACGGATGGAATGGATCAACAGGTTCGCCTCGGCACGACTCTCCTTAGAGCTAACATAGCAGACCTCACTTCATCTAAGCCACCTGCCTCTGACCTCCCTGAGGATCCAGCACTCTGCATTTCTGAGGTCTGAGACCGGGGTCCAGATATTATCTTTACACCCGTCTTCCTCCAGAATGTGTCTGGCCCCCCGACATTTCATAGCAGGACATTACCTGTCCGGATCACTACAAGAAAAGCTACAAAAAACAGAAATACAGAAAACAGCGGTCTAAATTTAAACCTCAGACTGAAGAACTTTCAGCCTCCAAGTCACTTAAACTGGCTCTTTTAAACACCAGTTCTCTCTGTGCTAAAGCTCTATTAATTAATGATTTCATCACCGAGCATAATATTGATGTTTTATTCTTGACAGAAACATGGTTAAATGACAATAATGAAGCAATCGTACTAATTGAATCAGTGCCTCCTACGTACAATTTTTTTAAGTGAGAATAGAAAACACAAAAAAGGAGGAGGCGTGGCTTCAATATTTAAGAATACCATGAACTGTAGTAAAATCTCTCTGGGTCATTTTAGGTCTTTTGAGTATCTTGGAATTGAGGTAAAAGGCCACAAATGAACTTTGACACTAACTTTATACAAAACTCCAACATGGAAAATTTCTTTATGGACTTGAATGAACTTCTATCTCTGATATGCATTGATTATGATTGTTTAATAATTGTCGGTGATTTCAACATTCATGTTGACAACCTGAAGACCGAGGGGCAAAAAAGCTCCTTAATATATTAGAGAGTTTTGGTTTAACACAGCATGTCAAACAAGCAACACACACTCAAGGACACACACTGGACCTGGTTATCTGTGAGGGTGTGAATATTTCCAATGTCTCTGTAACTCAGAGGTTCCCAAACTGTGGGGCGCGCCCCCTAGGGGGGGCGCCGTGTCATTGCAGGGGGGGCGCAGGAAGCCGTCTGGATGAAAAAAAAACAAAACAAAACATGAACACTGTATGCGCTGGGTTTTTACCTTAGATTGGCCAACTCTCTGTTATTCCTGTCAATTTGATACAGTAGAGGCTTCCACACTTCCCATATCTGTGTCCTCTGTCACTTTTATCAGCAGTTAAAACTGTTTAATCCGTTGTTAACATGTTGTAACCTGTTTTTCCGAGCCGCCTTTAAACGCAACATGAGCGCTACGCCGCTCGCGCTGGGTTTCCACCTGTGAAGGAGACCTGCTGCTGCTGGGCGGAGCTACGTAGGTTTGTGTTAGAATCACGGCAGCAAACCAGCAAAACGCAAAGAACTTTTCACAGTTTTTCCCTCCAAACTAACCGACTGAGTTGAGTAAAGCTGTTGGATGCAGGTAATGTTAGCTAAAAGATGACTAGCTAATGTTAGCTAAAAGATGACTAGCTAATATCAATACAAAACCTTAAGCTTAACAACCGATGTTGGTGTCTATTTTCAGCTACATACATTCATTTTGCCCCCAAAAAAGTTGATGCCCCCCCCCCCCCAACACGCGTCATTTCAACCAGACAGCCATTTGTAATCCATAGGGGGGGGGCAGAAAATGTTTGGAAACCACTGCTGTAACTGATGTCGCCTGTCGGATCACTTTGCTGTTATCTTTGAATGTTCTTTATCCTTTAACCCACTTGGACAAACAGCTACTGTCACAAAATGTACTTTCACAGAAAACACAGCAGAAACATTTAATCAAATCTACTCTTCTTCCTCGTCCTTAAGCTATAATGACGTAGATAAGTTGGTAGATGATTTCAGTGCAAACTTTCAGATATCATTGATTACATTGCCCCCATTAAAGTGAAGGTTGTGACTGGTAGGAAGAAATCTCCACAGAGAAATGCACAAACAGTTAAGTCCGCAAAACAACTCTGCGTAGGGTCGAATGGAAATGGCGTAAAACTCAACTGCATGTTTATTATGACATCTACAAAGAAAGACTACGTAACTATCACTCAACACTAAAACATGCAAGAGAGGCTTTCTTTGCAGATATCATAAACAAAACCATTAACAATGCTCAAGCTTTATTTGCTACTGTTGACAGGCTCACAAACCCTCCTATGACGTTACCACCTGAACTCCAATCTAATGCCGCCTGCAACAAGTTTTCCAGCTTCTTTTCAGAGAAAATTCAAAAGATCAGAGGATTAATCTGCACATCCTCTCCAAAGCCAGTACCAATGCTGTGCCCAAACAAAACAAATGCAGGAAAAATGACCCAATTTCAACTACTTAATTATAAAACCCTAGAAGAAATTATAAGTCAATTAAGCTCCAGTTCCTGCTGTCTGGATGTCCTACCCACACATTTCTTTAATGTTATTAATGATCTGATCCAAATAGTAACTCATCGTTCTCTTCAGGTGTTTTCCCCCAGGCTTTGAAAACAACAGTTATCAAACCACTGATAAAAAAGAACAAACTGATCAAATCACTGCTGCAGAATTACAGGCCGACCTCTGACCTCCCATTCATCAGCAAAGTTATTGAAAAAGCAGTTTTTAAACAGTTAAATAACTTCCTAACAATAATGAACCGCTTTGACTCCTTCTAGTCTGGTTTCTGGTCTCACCACAGCACAGAGACGGCCTAGTCAAAGTGTTCAATGACATCCATATAAATACAGACTGTGGGAGAATCACAGTGCTGGTTCTGGTTCTGTTGGACCTCAGTGCAGATCAGGACATTTTACTGAATCGACTGGAGAGTTGGGTCGGACTCTCCGGTCCAGTGCTCCACTGGTTTGAATCTTACATAAAGAACAGGGATTTCTTTGTTTCAATCGGAAACTTCTCATCAGAGAGGTCAAAGGTCACATGTGGGGTACCCCAAGGTTCAATCCCAGGACCACTTCTTTTCAATATCTATATGCTCCCACTGGCTCATGTTATAACAGGAAATAAGATCAGCTACCATAACTATGATGCACAGCTCTACATCACGATGTCACCAGGTGACCTTTGACCCCATCCAATCACTGAACAGATGCTTAGAACAGATAAATG
Source organism: Poecilia mexicana (assembly GCF_051168715.1). Lineage (NCBI taxonomy): Eukaryota > Metazoa > Chordata > Actinopteri > Cyprinodontiformes > Poeciliidae > Poecilia > Poecilia mexicana. Next base: position 4,794,093 of record NW_028263382.1, read on the forward strand.
TGTGGATGTGCCAAAACTTTCTCCAGCTGAACAGAAACAAACTGAAGTTATTATCTTTGGACCTAAAGAGGAGCGAACTAGAATCAATGCTCAGCTTCAGTTATTACAACTGAAAACCAGCGATCAGCCCGAAACCTGGGAGTAGTGATGGACTCTGACCTGAACCTTCAGAGCCACATAAAGACAGTCACAAAGTCGGCCTTCTATCACCTGAAGAACATCTCCAGGATTAGAGGACTGATGTCTCAGTGCGATCTAGAGAAACTCATCCATGCGTTTATCTTCAGCCGCATTGATTCCTGCAGCAGCGTCTTCACAGGTCTGACTAATAAATCAATCAAACAGCTGCAGCTGATCCAGAAGCTGCTGCTGCTGTTCTCACTAAAACCAGGAAGATGGAGCACATAACACCAGTTTTAAAGTCCCTACACTGGCTCCCTGTAGCTCAAAGAATAGACTTTAAAATACTGTTGTTAGTTTATAAATCACTGAACGGTTTAGCACCACAATACATTAAAGATCTGTTATTGCTGTACCAACCGTCTAGACCCCTCAGATCTTCTGGTTCTGCTCTGCATCCCCAGAACCAGAACCAAATGAGGAGAAGCAGCATTCAGTTTCTATGCATCACAGATTTGGAGTTTCCAGAAAACTGTAAAACAGCTGAAACACTGAGAGCCTTTAAATCTCAACTTAAAACCCTATTTAGAGCTGCTTATGGCTAAATTAGGGTTAGAGTGTGGGGTTTTGATGTCTTTGATGTTTTTATCTTTACTTTTCATCTAGTTATTAATTTCTTTTTATTTAATGTTTATTCAATGTCACATGCTGTTTTTTTAATTAAGTAAAGCTGCTGAAATGTGCTATACAAATAAAATTTGATTTGATTTGATTGAATCAACACTCAGATGATTAGATCATTCACACACCTGCTAAACTTACTGCATGTCTGACAGAGCTGTTTACATTATATCCTCTGTGTACGTATCATATAGGATACATTATCGGTGACAATTTCCTTAACCTTGGGGGATCAGTGATTGGCTGATAGTTACACGTGAAGCTGATCTTATCTTCCTCAGCTAAGGTTTAAAAATCACCCACTGTCCTCTTCTGCTCTGCAGTGAGAGGTTCGACTGACAGACTGGCCCACCAGGTGACCCCACTGTTGCCAACACTGTTGATAGTGGGTAGTAGTCATCCTACTATTGCCAACTACAACATCTATATATTAAAATAGATGTTGCTATATTTAGCGACATCTCAGACAAAACAAATTTATATCACCAAAAATCAAAATCTGGAGGTAAGGCTTTTTAAAGATTGGTAATTGGTCTTTAAAAAGACCCGATTTTTAACAACCGATTATAATATCAGTTTATATTGATCTGATGTGTTAATGCAGTAGCTATGTAGCCTGATGTAAAAACATTTTGCTAGATAATGTCAATCATTGAGAAGTTTTAATTATTATCAAACTTTATCAAACACGTTTTGACGCCAAAAAACTTCAAAAATATACGGAGCCAACCAGGAGAATCAACTCATCTAATGTTAAAACTCAGTTTCACACAAACACAAACATTCTTGCGTAAATGTTTGGCTGTTGAACTGAAACGTTCCAGGTCGCTATCAAGCAAATTTTCTATTAGCAACTCCACAAATCTTTTAGATAAACATTACATTACCAAGAGGCAGTGTTGTGGTACTCGAAGTTGGTCTTGGTCTCGAGACCGGTCTTAAGACCGTTTTCTGATGGTCTCGGACTCGACCGCATTTGGTCTCGGTCTTGTCTCGGTCTTGGGCTCTGAGGACTCTGCATTTTATTTCAAGACCAGTCGAGACCGCAACTGTGAAAATATCACTAAACGTGCAGCATACTGTCCACTTTATTTGTTAACATCTTTATTTTCAGTGGATGCAAAACGCACCGATTAAAATCCAAGCAACTACGTGTTTCTGTTACTCCACCCTCCCCTCCCCACCTTCCACTCGCGCGCGGTGCTCCAGGACATGCGCAGTGGTTTCCTCTCAGCAGCAGAAAATGTTTGTCTAATCGTCAGTAATATAATAGCGCTGCATAAATAGTAAGAAATCCGATGGCCACAGCTAACTCAGCAGCGCTTCGCTTTCACAGACGGTGGGGACAACGTCTAACTATTTTCATCACTTAGAAAAGTAGCTCAAAGAAGGTAAGCTCCGTTAACGTGATGTTATCAAAGCTAGCTGTACAGAGACACATAAGCATTGTGATGAAAAATGTTATCACTCACTGTGCTGAATTATTGTGCGGAGGTATTGACTGACTTGTCGCATATATGGGACAATGCTGTGTCCAAAAGTCTGCAATATAGTGAGGTGACATTCAGAAACAGTCGATTCTTCTCCACGGCTCTTTACTTATTAGATAGGACTGGAGTGTCACTCACTGAGAGCCGTTGTTCTGTCAGATAGCCATACGCTGTCAGGTTAGCATACATGCATTAAGCATTAAGAAATCCGACCGTCAGAGGAGTTGTCAGTTCACCATACGCAGCAAGTTATGATGAACATAAGTCATTAAATTGTTTTCTACGATAACTATATAGATATACATGCGTTGTCATGGTTTCAAAGTGTATTTAAAGCAGGTCTGGCTGCAGCTGGAGTTAGCTACAACACACACCCGTGTAAAACTCACTTAACCGCTAAGTCAGGATGCCATACAACTGTTAATAGCAAAGTATGACGATCTACGTCATGATTCTATGTTGTTGATTAAATGAAATCTTATGGTAATGATGTGTCTGACAGATATAGCTGTTGTTCTATCAGATTACCATACGCTGTCAGAATAGCATACATGCTGTGAGTACCATGCCAGCGCATGCGCATTAAGTCCGACCGTCAGTGTGGTTGTAAGTATACGCAACAAGTTATGACGAAAATAAGTAATTAAATTGTTTATAATATGACATAATGTGATAACTAGATGGATATAGATGCATTGTCATGGTTTCAAAATGTGTTTAAAGCAGGTCTGGCTGCAGCTGGATGCCATACAACTGTTAATAACTGTTAATAATGATCTACGTCATGATTCTATGTTGCTGATTAAATAAAATCATATGGTAATGACAGTGTATGCATGTCTGAGCTAAGCGTACGACTATCTGACAACGTATGCTGATCTGACAACACCGTGATCTGATCTGACAGAACACCCGTTCTTTGTTTTTGTAATGCTCTGTGTACACTGCATCATTATTTTATTTAATTATGTACGTTGATATTTAAATTAACAAATAACTAAAACACAAGAACGAAAGAGCACGCAGAGCATGCACATTCATGCACAGTCTTGGTCTTGTCTCGGTCTCGATACACTCTGGTCTTGGTCTTGTCTTGGTCTCGGGTTAGGTGGTCTTGAACACAACACTGCCAAGAGGCATGAAAACAAACCTTTATCTCGTTTTTTTATTCCTCTTTATTCCTCGTCTTTCGTTTTTCTCTCCCTGAAGGATAAGTCCCTTTTTGCGACATTGTTTTGATAATTTATCCTCCACCGGTGCTTTGGAGGTTTGGATGCGCACGCAGCTTATATTACAGGTGAAGCGTGACCTACTGCGGCTGCCAGGGGCCCCAAGAGCAGTTTTCTTCTTTTTTTTGTCCATATAATTAAGATTTCTACATACATTATCAAATATATTTTATGACAAAAAATGACAACTTTATTGAAATTGTGTGTTTTTGTTAATATAATCACTTAAAAATCATTACTAGAAAAAAAATCAGTTCCCCCTAGCGGCCCTGGGGCCCTATGAGGCTGCTTAGTTTGCTTATACCTTGGGCTGGCCTTGATCACCTGTTAGAGCCTTCATCAATTTTGCTTGTACAAATGACAAAGTCTTCTGAAGAGAAATGTTGAGGGCAGAAATGTACATCCTTCGGAAGTTGTCTTTGGCGCCGGCTCTCTCTCACTGCACTCTTCTTTTTTTCATATGGGAAGCGATCCAGACTCACCTCACTGTTTTTTATACATTACAGCCAACAGTGACACCGTGTGGCATTATCTAAAATTACACCAGTCAAATGCAATATGATAAACAATTACTCAGGCAAAGTTAGCGTTCCTGTGTTTACTCTGTAGATTCCAGTACAGAACAGACCAAACCAATCAGGTGAAAAAATGGCGACCTCCATGGGTGAGGATATAACAAAAGATGTACATTTTTTAAAGTAATTATGAGTTTTGGCGAATTACAAACAGCAACAAGTCTGCCTGACTGGAATAGAGACGACATTTGATGCAGACAGGAGAATTCCAGCGGCAGAAAAAAAGGGGGAAAACGCTGCATGACTACAAGACGAGGTCAACAGCTCCTCCATGGGTTGGCCTAACGCAGCGTCCAACCGAGGAACGCCACCAATTTTATCAAGTCTCAGCACAGACACAGAGCCACTTGCGGGTCAGTGAGTTGAGATGAAAATGCTCACACCGCTCATAATCTTTGTTCACAAAAATATATAATTCTCACTGCATGCTCAATGCACACCTCTGAAAGCGCCACTATGGGTTTTAATTGTGGTTCACACTGAGCCTCCACAAGCAGTGCTAACGCAGTGGCTTTTAAGCTTGATGCCTACCATGATGAAGAATTCTCCAAAGAAAATTTATTCCTCTCAGGGGGTTCATATAAATCCTGATACAGGTGAAGCGTTTCTGCTAGAACACCTTAGAAATAGTCCAGTTTGAGTGAAAGCTTGGTGCATGTGATCTGCACCGAGGTGAACTTCAGAGATGCCACCGACGAGCTAGGCGACCAGGCTAGGCGACCGACGTGCTAGGCCAGTGGTCCCCAACCCCCAGGCCGCGGACCGGTACCAGTCTGTGGACCAATTGGTACCAGGCTGTGCAAGAAATAATTAAATATTTCCGTTTTATGTATTATTTGAGTCTGAAGGATCTTTTATTTTGAAAATCCTTTAACCGGATTCTCTCGATTACTTGCGCGCCAACACTGAGCCCACAAGCAGCAAAATGAGTAAGAAACAGATCAGGTATCTTTGGAAAGTTTCTTTGCAAAGGGGAAAAGGCCCAGAGAAGAGACAGGAGGATGGATTTATCCCGGACCGGTAGGTGAGTCCCACATTACAAGCCGCTCTGTGTAACATGCGGCGACCGGCTGCTAATAAGGCAATGAAGCTTCAAACTGCTTCACCTCGTAGAGACCCAGCAGGCTGTGGATATAAGCAACACTTCGGGTGTTATTGTCTCCATCACTCCCTGATGGGACCGTCTGGTTGCAGAGAAACAAGCTCAGGGCTCCGTTAGTCATTATCGTGAGTTAAAATGTTCATGAAAGTAAAATGCTCGTTTTTGTGGCGCATCTGTATCTTATTTTGAAGGGATATGTAAACGTTACCATAGCGACCAGAGTCAGAGCGTTTGGTCGAGAGGAGATGAGTAGAGCTTGTGAGCCTTAAGTCTGGTTTAGACAGAAAGATTTAAGGATGTCGGCCGATTCTCCAGACCTCTGTGACCACAGAGCTGATAAAAGTACAACAGGTTCGATCGGTTCGTGTTCAGCCTCAAGGCAGGAGCAACACGAACCGATTCCAGAGGATAATCCACAAAACCCCCAACATAGCAAACGGGAATTTAGAATAACCAAATATGGATGACGATGTAGAAGCAATATCAGGATGTGGAGACATTTTAAGAGATAAAAGAAACAAAAAGAAAAGGCGGTGGATAAAAGACAACGGGAGCAGCCGCTCCATCTGCTGCACTATGATTTGTTTTTTCATAGTTAACATTTTAACTGAATAAACATAATAAACATATATAATAATGACCTTTACATGTAATAATAAACATTTCCACATATCATCTCTGATATCCACCGGACTCTCAGTTGCGCGATATGTCAGCTGTTTGGGATTCCCCTCTGTTCTTACGTCACCGCGCTTTCTGATTGGCTACCTGTCACATTCAGCAGGTTGTATTCTCATTCCCAGTCAGGGAAAACCCCACAGGCTGCGATAAAAAGGCCAAGACAACCCAAATGGGGCATATTCAGGATTTAGCGGGAACGCCAACATGCAGCAGCTTGTCTGACGGTTCACCCCCCGGGCCACAACAAATTTTCCAAGTCTTGACCGGTCCGTGGTAATAAAAAGGTTGGGGACCTCTGCGCTAGGCGACCGACGGTGTGACTGGTGCACTGCCAGCTTTGTTCCTGTTCAGTGTATCAACTATAAACTCATCTCTCAAGAATGATTCTGCTCTGCCGGTGAAATGTTGAGCACAGCAGTCCAGGGTTACTGGGGTACTACAAAAACTATTTTAAATTATTTTTCCTATATATAAGGACAAGCAATGCTTAGCGTGGCACAGTTCAAGTAAAGCCAGTCTTATAATAGGAAACCCTGAGAGGAGCAATGTAGGCGGTGTGGTCGTTTTGATGCCGGGTTATCAGCCATAGCAACACTAATATCGGCCCAGATGGAATATTGATCGATATCCCCCTGTGGATGCGACCCTTCTTACCGAGAAGCTATAACGTGTTTCATTTGTTTTCAGTAACTGTCCTAGAACTGGACCTAGAACCCGTCATATCCAGCAGGATCCAGTTGTTTTAGGTTCTCCAGCTTCTGATGTTTCATTTTGCTAATTCCTCCCTTCCTTCCTCTCTCTGGGCTCCAGATCTGAACTACTGCACCAACCACCGGCCGTGCCAGAACCAGGCGTCCTGCACCAACACCGGCGAGGGCAGCTACACCTGCAGCTGCCGGCCCGGCTTCTCCGGCGTCAACTGCGAGATCGAGACCAACGAGTGTGACAGCACCCCCTGCAGGAACGGAGGAAGCTGCACAGTACGTCACCAGAACCACTGAACCGCACCAGAACCACATTAGAACTGCACCAGAACCGCACCAGAACCACACCAGAACCACACCAGAACCACATTAGAACTACACCAGAAGCACATTAGAACCACTTTAGAACCACATTAGAACCGCACCAGAACCACATTAGAACCACACCAGAACCACACCAGAACCACATTAGAACCACACCAGAACCACACCAGAACCACATTAGAACCACACCAGAACCACACCAGAACCACATTAGAACCACACCAGAACCACATTAGAACCACACCAGAACCACTGAACCACATCAGATGAATCTGATTGCCTTTATTGTGACAAGAAGCACAATGAGAATTGGTGTCAGTCCAGGCCTTCCAGAGACGGCCCTCGGGGGGCGCTGCTCCTTCACTGGAGAGAAATGTCAGGACAAGATGAGAAGAAGAAAACAAATCAGTTTGTCCTAATAAACTAAATGCAGCGTTACAGAAAATCTCTGCACACATAAAGCAACACATAGACATGATGGGGGGCAGCGAAGGTGGTGGGTTGAAAAGGGGCCTGGGGGGCTTAGTGCGTTTATAGCTATCAAGAGTGTGTGTGTGTGTGTGTGTGTGCGTGTGTGTGTGTGTGTGAGAGCGTATGTTTGTGTGTGTGAGAGTGTGTGTGAGAGCGTGTGTGTGTGTGTGTGTGTGTGTGTGTGTGTGTGAGAGCGTATGTTTGTGTGTGTGAGAGTGTGTGTGAGAGCGTGTGTGTGTGTGTGTGTGTGTGTGTGTGTGTGTGTGTGTGCACGCGCGTTTCTTTGTAATCCCTTGTGGGGACGATTTTCCTGACATATACTACGTTGTGGGGACCAATTGCTCCTCATGGGGACCGGAGCCTGGTCCCCACAAGGGGAAACCCTGTTTATGGGTCAGGGGTCAGAGTTAGGGCTAAGGTATGAATTGAGTTTTGGTTGGTTAGGGTTAGGAAAAGGGTAAAGTCAGGTTTAGGTGTGGGTGTGTGTGTGTGTGAGAGCGTGTGTGTGTGTGTGAGAGCGTGTGTGTGTGTGTGAGAGTGTGTGTGTGTGAGAGTGTGTGTGCAGTCTGTGAACTACGCTGACTCTGTGTGCTGTCCGGATGGTTGGGACTTCATACTCAAGTGTATTGACTGTTTAATGTTCTCTTGTGAAAAATTCCTTTATTTTCCACAATCCTGATGGATACCAGTAAGTTTGATGAGCTATTTGGGTCCCTCTCTCCGTTTCTCCTCCATCCATGAAGCCTCAACACGGCTGTCATTACGGGGCAGAGCGTGGCAGTCACATGTCTGTTCATCCTGCTGAGTCAGCAGGGCTTCCGGCTGCGCATCGGGGCAGAGGAGCGCTGCCTTTAACTGCAATCAAACTGTTTATAATAAGTTTAGTTTATGTTCCAAAAGCAGAACTGTGATCAATGTAATCATGTGACTCCTATATGTGTAGCTGTCCAAAATGAGCATATGAACAACCTGCTGTTGTTCTGGGAAAAAATAAGTTAGACTCAACTTATCGGACCACCTCTGCTCTGCTGCTGATAAAGAAGTCCAGGATGGTTTCTGTTTTTTGTTCTTTTAATTCTGCATAATAGACTCTGCCTGTAAGTTGCCGTGAAGCATTTTTGCTTAAGTTTCTGATGTCACTGTGAATAGTCAATGTTGATTTTAAAAATATGTAAAGTTGTGTAGTTCCTAATCTCAACCTTATCAGCCTGGTGTCGCATGAAAACAGTGTTCGATGTGAGCACTGTTTCCACCAGGTGGTTTAATGTGCAACACTGAATACGCAGTCATAAATACTGACCTTTGTGCAGACCTGTCTGGTGGACGTCCGCTTCGAGTTCGGCGGACCTCCACAGACTGAAGTACGCTTGAGTATGTGGGGGCCTTAAGACGGTGATCGCTGCCCCTGATACGTGGTGGAGAGTTTCAGCGGCAGAGGCAGATCCTCACGGGAGAGGGAGCGGATGGTGAGCAGAGCATCTGGTCTACTTATCATCCAGGAGAGTTTAAGGAAGTCGGCTATCCAAAGCCCAGGAAGCCAGACAGAGATGGCAAAAGTTGGTCTACAGCCGACCTGCCCAAACTTCTTGAGAGCAAGATCTACTTTTTCTCTCACCAGCCGCCTGAGATCTACCTCATGACATGAAGACATAAAAATTGCAAATTAAACTCTATTGACTTATTTTATATGCAAATATGCATCAGTTGTAGCAGAAATAATAAAGTGACACAAAACCTGATGCAGTTTCTTCCTCAGTGAGATTCTGACACTGGGAGCAGGTTACTGGTTTCTCAGTCAGAAGCTGGTTTCAAACCAGCAGGTCAGTCAGTCATGGTGGATCTGAACTTTGGTTTGATGACCTCAGTATGAGAAACTACAGACAGATAGGAGGAACCAGAGAGCCCAGAAAAGGTAAATCTTCAGAAGTAGGGATATAATTTAATTTCACATAATTATCGCTGTAGAATTAGTTAAAGCTTAATTAAATATATTTGTCCTATTTGATGTTGTGACGTATGCTCACAAAGAACGAGGTCATTAGTCCAAGTTGGTCGTTTGTTGAATGTTCAGAAACTGCAGCAGGTGTGATGAGCCACAGCAACGGTAAACAGGTAAAACAACCCGAACAGGTGATCAACTCTAAACCGCTCCTACCTCTTTACTTCCTGTCTCTTTGTCGTTTAAGCCACCCGTTGCCGTGGCAACCGCCTGCGCCCCGCGAGCTGAGCAGAGACGGTAAAAACATTTAGTCCGTTACGATATCAGGTTTCCAGACTTGACATTTATTCCTGGATTATTAATAAGCCTCTCATGGACACAGCGCTGGTTGAGCAGCTCATTTAAACTCCTGCTCTGCTCTCAGTCGGTCTTTGAGTCGCCTTTTTTTTTTTCTTTTTTTTGTTAATGGAACCGAAATGCACCGAATTGCGCAACACCTTGTTGAAACAATAATTACTGAGATCATTAATTTTAACGTTTCATTGATTTTTTTTATAATTATTCTTTTTTAATGAAGCTACAAACGTTTAGGATCTCAGTGAATATTTTTGATAAGCCCGTCAGAAGAGGAAGTGCTGCTCTCAGCCTCCTGGCGGCGTTCAGATTGTCACCTGCTGAGATCGACGTATTGGGAACCCCTGGTCTAAACCATGTTTCAAATTATCATGCAAGTGATATTTTCTCAGATTTTCTTATATGGTCAATGCAAATGATGATCAGTATAGTTTTCAAGTCATGAGCTATTAGAGTATAAATCAGATTTTATTGAAGATATCTCCCTATGAGAACAGGATTTAAAAAATAAAATAAAAAACTGAAAATGCATTATTCCAAATTATTATGCACCGCAGACTTTTAAGACATTTTGTGGCTTGTAAAGAACTGCACATGGTCATTCTTTGAATGTGCAGCATTAAGTGGTCACATGTACTAAAATCAAAAGCTATTTCAATCAAAAACACAACAGACCAAGTTACAAGTTAACATAGGACCCCTTCTCTGTTATCACCTTCACAATGCTTGCATCCATTGAACTTGTGAGTTTGTTTCTGCTTGGATTTGTTTGCAGGATGTCAGAATAGTTTCCCAGAGCTGCTGTTTTGATGTGAACTGTGTCCCACCCTCATAGATCTTTTGCTTGAGGAAACTCCAGAGGCTCTCAGTGGAGTTGAGGTCAGGGGAGCGAGGCGCCACACCATGAGTTTCTTTGTTCTTATGCCCATAGCAGCCAATGACACAGAGGTACTCCTTGCAGCATGAGATGGAGCACCATCATGCATGAGGATGATTTTGCTACAGAAGGTACGGCTCTTCTTTCTGTACCATGGGAGAAAGTGATCAGTCAAGAAAGTCTGTTTACTTTGCTGAGGTCATTCTCACACCTTCAGCTCTCTCCCCAAAGCATGACTTCACCACCTCCATGCTGACGTAGCAGCCTTGTTGGGACATTGCGGCCATCCACCAATCATTCATTGTTGCACAACATTCATCATTGAACAAGACTGTCTGAAAATTAGTCTTCATGTATGTCTGGGCCCACTGCAGCCGTTTCTGCTTGTGTCCACCAGTCAGTGGCAACAGTCGGTTTATGCATAACAGCAAACCTCTGGAGGATCCGACACCTTGAGGTTTGTGGGACTCCAGAGGCACCAACAGCTTCAAATAACTGTTTGCTGCTTTGTAAAGGCATTTTAACAGCAGCTCTCTTAATTCAATTAATTTATCTAACAGAAACCTTCCTCATTATACCTTCATCTGAATCAGCCACAAATCTTTTCACAGTACGAATATCACTCTTCAGTTTTCGTTAAATGTTTTCATTCCTTGTCCACAGCACTATCCGACGCCTTTCAGCAGCAGAGATCCTTTATCTTTCCCATATTGCTTGAAACCTGTAGCCTGCTTAATAATGTGGAACATCCTTCTTATGTAGGTTTCCTTTTATTGAGCTCACCTGGCAAACTAATCAGCTGAGGAGACTGAGATTAATTGTAGTGATCCAAAGAGCCTTGAGACACAATTCCACAATTAATGGAACAACAAAAAATGAAATCTTTGACACTTGAATCCAATTTATATAATCGTTTGGAACATGGTGTAGTTTGGGTTGTTGGCGTAATTTCCATCCGCCCTAAAATCTCATTGGTTCATCTCAATGGCGATTCCAATCATCAAGATTAGAGCAGAAGTCCTGCCGGACTGATCTGGCAACATCTCCAGGGTCGATTCCATCCCGCCATCCAGCTCCAGGGTCTGCAGCTGGCCGGCAACTTTCTGCAAGAGTCAGTTTCTATGCACCACAAATTTGGAATAAACTTCCAGAAAACTGTAAAACAGCTGAAACACTGGGTGCCTTTAAATCTCAACTTAAAACCTATTTAGAGCTGCTTATGGCTAAATTAGGATTAGAATGTGGGTTTTGATGTCTTCGATGTTTTTCATGTTTTTATCTTTACTTTTTATCTTTTTTATATATCTCTTTATGTAAAGAAGTTTTAAAGGTTTGAGTCCTTGTCAAATGGCGGTTTGACTAAAGTCCTACAGAAGGAAAGGCTTGTAGAGCCGCTTATTTTCGAGGAGACCCCATAAGGGCAAGTCCTCATGTGGATAATGTTTTTATATATTTTATTTTATTTTTTTAAATCTCTTTATCTTTACTTTAATTTCTTTTTATTTCTCTTTCTCACTGTGTATTCAATGTCACATGCTGTTTTATTTTAATTATGTAAAGCACTTTGAAATGCCTTGCTGCTGAAATGTGCTATACAAATCAAATTTGATTGATTGATTGATTAACCAGTTTGTGACGCTAACATATAGCATGTTGGTCTGAGCATCTAACCAGTCAGCCTAAACCTTCACACAAGCTGGCAGCCTGACGATGGCCGGAACAGCTGCCGACACCTTCCACATTTCTCAATATTCCAGGGAAATGTGGAAGGTGTCATTTGGATTTTATGAAAAGTCCAAATGAGAATGAATCTTCAACACCTTCAAGGGACAAAATGGACAGACACACGGTCTTCATTTTCCACAGGGGTCCATAATAAATCCGAACATGTGTGTCCCATCAGGGCAGGAGCGCTCTCCTGAGCCCAGTCTTCTCATCAAAAAACTTGATCAATTGCTTGAGAGACCAGCTGACCAGATCCACGATTTATAGTCAGGAGGTTTTGAAAACAGCAGAGGACAGAGAGCAATAAAAAGCAGGTTAGGCAGTGGGTAGGGAGAAAAACATGCCTGATACTACACCAGAACCACCACCAAACAGAACCACCACTTGAACCGTAGGCAGAAATCCCGGGAGGTCAGGGGTCAGTACCCCCCAATCTTGGAAAAGTGTAGATTTGTCCCCACGAAATAAATCATAAGAGCAACCTTTGTATTCAAACAACATAAATATCAAAAGGCAAAAGAGACAATGAACGAAGTAAATCGGCCATTCATCTAAAAATAAAATAAGGATGAATTTTTAGAGCCCCCATTGTTAGAGCAATGGTTCAGTCCGATGTGTCGGAGGAGCAACAGCAGCACTAAGGAACGAGCCAAAGTCAGAGTGAGGAGCAAGCTGTGGCTCTGCAGCACAAACAGAAAAACCATCTAGTAAGTAAATACTTACAGCAAAACACATGCAACACATTTTATTTCTTTTCACTGCTCAATAGGAAGAAACACATTAACAGTAAAAATCAGACTAGTTTATTATGTCATTACTTTGGCTGAATCATGATAAACTGTTACATTATGCCTTGGACATCAAAACTGCCAATAATATAGCCAATAATGGCTACATTGCTTTGATAGACTTAAAAGGAATCCAAGACTAGTTGTAACAATCAACTTTATTTCAGAAATATTTATTTTAGATGTAAAATAAAGACTAAAAGCCTACAGTATTACTACTGTAGGCTGTTTAGTCTTTATGAATTTTAATAAAATATTTTCACACAACATGGCAAACGTAGTGATGCTGTTCACAGTGCAATGCATTCTGGGTAAATGATGTCTAATGGTCCAACTGCGCTAGCTCTGTCCAGTCGAAACAGCAATGAGTAACGTCTTTAAGCCTCTTTAAATGAACCGGACGTTGAAATCGATCTGAATGTAGAAATCACAAGAAGTAATGATGATGAGGAGGACCAAACACAGGAAGAGGACAGAATTGGCCATAGGTTGGCCATAGGAGCTGGTGTTTGCTGCTGCTGCCTTCAGCTTCATAAATGAAACAATGAATGATGGGTCCTCTGGTCGGACTGTGTGATCCGGTAAGTACTTGTCTAGCTCTGTGTCCGGTCTGGCCTTCTACTACTGCCACAGAACTCTGTTAGTATTTAAAGAGCTTCCAGTGCTGTCTGTCTGATGGTTCTCCCAGCGTTTTTGCTCTAGCAGCAGCTGGGTATTGGTGCTTTGTGGATAAAAACTGTCGACATGTCATTTGGTTTCAGCTTGTGAAGGTAGTGATCAACTGTTAAACCCTTTGTCAGTTTTGCACGTACAAATGACTCAAAGTCTTCTGGAGAGAAATGTTGAGGGCACAAACATTTCAGAAGTTGTGTTCGGCTCTGGCTCTCTCCCACTGTTCTCTCTTTTTTTTTTCATGTGGGAAGCGATCCAGACTCACCTAGCTGTTTTTTTTTTTTACAGCCAACAGTGACACAGTGTGGCATTGCCTAAAATTGCACCAGTCTAATGTAATATGATAATAAACAACTACTCAGGTAGAGTTAGCCTTCCTGTGTTTACTCTGTAGATTCCGGTACGGAACGGACCAAACCAGGTAATCAACCAATCAGATGAAAAGATGGCGACCTCCGTGGGTAAAAATATAAAAGATATACATTTTTGAAGTAAATGTGAGTTTTGGCATATCACAAACAGCATTTTTTTAGTTAATAGGAAACTTACAACATATTTAGGCCAACATTTTTTTAAGCTTTTTTGTCGAACGAAGCAAATATCTCAATCATATTTACCTCTAACTCTTATGTTAATGAGAAGAATTTGAAACAGGAGGGAGGGGCTGAGCGCTGCGAGTGGCTGACAGCTCAGTGTGTGGGAGCCGAGAGCAGAGAGAAAAAAAGAAAGTACGTTTTTATTTCTTGTCATCTTCAATGTAAAGCCTTTAAAATCACAAAATAAAATCTGAATATTTTTCTATAAAAACCCTGGCACTTAAAGCTCTTGGTTAAAGTTATGATGCTTCTCAGATATTAATTATTTCTGCCTGTTGAAGGATCCAGGACACGGAAAAACCAGAAGACGTTTTAAAATAAACAAACTTAAGTTATAATTTACTTAATGCAAAAGTTGTATTGAGAGTCTCTACAATAAATGAATAATTATGAGGAATTTTATTAAGTGGAATTATTTATTTCCACTTGTTAAATTATTTTTATTTAGAGCCTTAAATGTTTGTAAAGTTGTAGCAGAGATTAGATCAGTGACACTAAACCAAACTGATATCTGAAGATTTAAATTTTAGTTTTACTCCTACAGGTTTCCCCCAGTAAACCTGTCAGCCCGGCGGTCGGTCCAAGTTTTTGTATTAAAAGATGTTAAGTAGACAGAAAAAGTAAAAATATTACTAGGTAATTTTAAGTTACAGGAAAACATCACCAGTGAAAAGCCACACAAACCCACAGCTAGTCTTAAAAACATCAAATCAAAATTAAAATGAATATCAATTATTTGCACTTCTGTTTAATCCAAATTAAGCCAGCGGCTCCATCGGGCCCCCAGGGGTTCAGGGGCCATAAATGCTGATATTCTAACACAGACACATAAATGTAACATTTATTTATTGAGATGATCAATGCTGCTGAATTTGGTTTAATGCTTTCAGCTTAAATTAAAAGATTTTAAACTGTTTAACATTTAAATGTAAGATTTTAAGGAGCTGGTAGGTTTACTTTGTAAAACTTCAAAGAACAATATTCATAGCTAATTGTTTTGTTGCCATAGCAACAATCTGATGCTGCGAGTTTAATCTTTGAGTTTGAGCTGTTTGTTCACAGATACAAATGAATAAACTGGATTATAGCTGATTGTTTTTAGGTTGGCCAGTTAAACTCCTCCTCCTCTCCCAGATTAAATGTAACACAGAAGCTGCTAGAGCTGCTGATGTTGTAGCAGCTACAGGGGCCCCTCAGTCAGATTCTGCCCCAGGCCTCATCAGCCTTGGACCGGCCCTGCAGGATGAGGTAAATCTGCTGCACTGAGCAGAGATGAGCAACAAACAGGAGATTTAATTCAATGCTGCTAATGTGGCTTTAGCAGCTCTGACATTTCATGTCTGCTGAGTTTTAATAAGAATCTCAGAAACTGTTTTGGTTGCTGGAGTTTATGGGACGAGAGTTTCAGATCTCTGCTCGGCCGCACGCATCAACTCTGGCTACGTGGACAAAGCATTTGGTGTGGGTTGGTGCATCTGTAACCAGAAAAATAATAATAATATAAAACCAGCGTAATGTGTGACATCGAGGAGAGGCTAAAGCTCCTCACCTGCACCTGCACGATGAGGTTAGCGCTGGTTCGTTAGCTGCTAACGCTCCGACCAACCAGGAACACAGACATGAACTTTACAGGGCAGACAGCGCCACACGCTGGGCAGCGGGTTGAGGTGGAAACGCCGCATAATTCTTTGTTCACAAATATAAATCATTCTCACCGCTCCTCAACTCCTCTGAAAGAAAGACTACAAGTTATTCCTGTGGTTCACATAGAGCCGCACAACCAGAGCGAACAGGGTTCGTTTTAAACTCTTTCCTTGATGTGGAGTTCTCCCAAGAAAAATAACTACCCACACTGGGTTGGTGTAAATATCCATGCAGGTCAGCCTGAGTCCAGTTTGAGTGAAAGAAGGCGCGTTCAATCCGCGAAGAAGTAAACTTGAGATTAAGCAGCAGCAACGTGCAGCACCACTAGCGGAACAAGTCAGCGTTGGGCTGGGGGGCGGGGCCAATGACCGGGCCCCTCACATGTATCACCTGCACTGCTGGAAACTGTTGAATGGGGGGGGGCATTTGTCGTTTGATTTTTGCCCAGGAAGCACATTGGCTAAACCATGAGTGAAACAGTTACTGGGACTGACTACTATATTGAGGGACAGTAACTTTAACTTTCTGAACAGGCGAGGGCGCACTTTCTCCGTCTATAATCAGAAATCAAGACGAGTTGAAACCATTCCTCCCTCCCTGGCACCTCCAGACCCGGCCCCCCATGGGCACCCATACAAGCCCGGGCCTGGGGACAGCCGACCCCCCAGGCCCCTCTATACCTCCGCGCCTGTGCAGAGGTGCCAGCTGTGTGACTGGTCCACTCTCCCAGCTTTAAATGCGTAAACTATAAACTTATCTTTTAGGAATAAATTTTCTCTGCCAGTGTAACACTCAGGGGAACAGAGATGCTTTCAATGCGTATAAAAAATAAATAAATAAAAAATAAAAAAATCCCTTCTCACCCTCCGCGGTCTCTCTCTCTTTCATCCTCTGAGCTCGGGTCCTCTACCAGAGGCCTGGGAGCTTGAGGTTCTCCTCCAGTATCGTGGCTGTGCCTAGAACTGCACATTTCTTGACTGAGATGTCTGATGTTGTTCCTGGGATCTGTTTGAGCCACTGCTCCAGTTTGGGGGTGACTGCCCCGAGGGCCCCGATGACCACAGGCACCACTGTGGTCTTCACCTTCCAGGCCTTCTCCAGTTCCTCTCTGAGGCCCTGGTATTTCTCCAGTTTCTCCTTTTTCCTGATGTTGTGGTCACTTGGTATTGCTACATCCACCACAACGGCTTTCCTCTGCTCTTTATCCACCACCACAATGTCCGGTTGGTTCGCCATTACCATCTTGTCTGTCTGGATCTGGAAGTCCCACAGGATCTTAGCTCGGTCATTCTCCACCACCTTTGGGGGTGTTCCCCACTTTGACCTCGGGGCTTCCAGTCCATATTCGGCACAGATGTTCCTGTACACTATGCCCGCCACTTGGTTATGTCGTTCCATGTACGCTTTCCCTGCCAGCATCTTGCACCCTGCTGTTATGTGCTGGACTGTCTCAGAGGCCTCCTTGCACAACCTACACCTTGGGTCTTGTCTGGTGTGGTAGATCTGAGCCTCTATTGCTCTGGTGTTTAGGGCCTGTTCCTGGGCAGCCAGGATGAGGGCCTCTGTGCTGTCCTTGAGTCCAGCTTTCTCCAACCATTGGTAGGATTTCCTGATATCAGCCATTTCAGTTATTTGTCGGTGGTACATCCCATGTAGGGGCTTGTCCTCCCATGATGGTTCCTCCAGCACCTTGTCCTCTGTTCCCCATTGCCTGAGACATTCGCTGAGCACATCGTCCGTTGAGGCTTTGTCCTTGATGTATTTATGGATCTTGGATGTTTCATCCTGGACAGTGGCTCTCACACTCACTAGTCCTCTGCCTCCTTCCTTATGGCTTGTGTACAGTCTCAGGGTGCTGGATTTGGGGTGGAACCCTCCATGCATGGTTAGTAGCTTCCGAGTCTTAACATCCGTGGTCTTTATCTCTTCCATTGGCCAGCTGATTATTCCTGCAGGGTATCTGATTATTGGTAAGGCATAGCTGTTTATCGCACGGATCTTGTTCTTGCCATTGAGCTGGCTTCTCAGGACTTGCCTTATTTGTTGGAGGTATTTGGCTGTGGCTCCTTTCCTTTTGACATCATTGAGGTTGCCATTTGCTTGTGGTATTCCCAGGTACTTGTAGCTGTGCTCTATGTCTGCTATTGTTCTATCTGGGAGTGAGACCCCTTCTGTGCGGACGACCTTCCCTCTCTTTGTAACCATCCGACTACACTTCTCTAGTCCGAATGACATCCCAATGTCAGTGCTGTAGATCCTGGTGGTGTGGTGTGGATCAGTGAGTCCATGTCTCGCTCGTTCTTGGCGTACAGCTTGATGTCATCCATGTAGAGGAGGTGACTGATTGTGGCCCCGTTCTTGAGTCGGTATCCTTAGCCAGTCTTGTTGATGATTTGGCTGAGGGGGTTCAGGCCTATGCAGAACAGCGGCGGGGACAGAGCATCTCCTTGGTATATGCCGCAATTGATGGACACTTGTGCTAGTGGTTTGCAGTTGGCTTCAAGGGTGGTTTTCCACAGCCCCATCAAGTTTGCAATGAAGGCTCTTAGAGTCCTGTTGATGTTGTACATCTCTAAGCATTCAATGATCCAAATGTGTGGCATTGAGTCATAGGTTTTCCTGTAATCAATCCAAGCTGTACACAAGTTGGTGTGTCGGGTTTTGCAGTCTCGGGCGACTGTGTGGTCTACAAGGAGTTGGTGTTTTGCTCCTCTGCTGTTTATGCCGATGCCCTTCTGTGCCATGCTCATGTATTTATCCATGTGTCCGCTTATCTTAGCCGCTATGATGCCTGACATGAGCTTCCATGTTGTAGAGAGACAGGTTATTGGCCAATAGTTGGATGGGACTGAACCCTTTGAGGGATCCTTCTGGATCAGGATTGTGCCCCCTTCAGTTAACCATTCAGGGTGACTCCCATTTTGTAGCAGCTGCTTCATTTGAACTGCCAGTCGCTCATGGAGGGCAGTGAGTTTCTTCAGCCAGTAGGCATGGATCATGTCAGGCCCTGGTGCTGTCCAGTTTTTCTTACCTGAGACTCTTTCTTGGACATCTGCCATTGTGATAGTTATCAGGGCTTGTTCAGGGAGGTTGCTGTGGTCATCTTGTAGAGAGATTAGCCCAGGGGTGCCCAAAGTCGGCCCTCAAGGGTTGGCATCCTGCATGGTTTAGTTCTCCCCCCTCTGGTAGTAACAACCTTCTCAGCATGTCAGTATTCTTCTTAGGCCTATAATGAGCCATCATTTGATCCAGGTGCATTAAACCAGGGAAAGAACTAAAACATGCAGTATGCCGGGCCTCCTGGACCGACATTGGACACCCCTGGATTAGCCACTGTGCATTGCTGTTGTGGGACGCCTCCCTTTCCCATATGCCTTTCCGGTATTGTCCAGTCTCCAGCCTTGGTGGGTCTGCTCTGTTGTTATTACCCTGCCATTGAGAGTACACTTTAGCTGGTTGGGTGGAGAAGAGCCGGTTAATCCTCCTGGCTTAATTTTCTCTCGTGTATCTCTTTAGGTGGCCATTTCTTTTGTTTGGCAGTTTCTAGTGCTTCAGACATGGGCATTTGGCTATACTTCTTGGGTACTGCTCTTTTCATCGCACCTCTTTGGAGTTCTGACAGTTGGCTCACTTCCCTCCTTACCTTGATTTCAGCCTCTAACCGTCTTTTCCATGGTGGGTATTGAATCTTATGGATCTTATGGTTGCTCTTATAGCCAAGCATCTCCACGATCACTGATGCTGAGTTGTACATCACAGGTTTTCCCCCAGAAAACTTGCTAAGCCCAGTGGTTGTGGTGTCGAGGCGGTCCACTGGGAGCCCACCATGTTTTTGTATTAAAAGATGTTAAATAGACAGGAAATGTAAAAATATAACTGCGTAATTATATGTTACAGGAAAACGGCACCAGTGAAACAATATTTAAACCCACAACTAGTCTTAAAAACAACTAATCAAAAAATACAATTAAAATGAATATCAATTGAATATCAATTACTTGCACTTCTGTTTAATCCAAAATAAGTCAGCAGCTCCATAAGGACCCCAGGGCTTCAGGGGCCCCATAAATGCCAATATTTTAACACAGACCACAGATATATACATGTAATTTTTTTATTGAGAGGATCAATGCTGCTAAATTTGATTTAATGGTTTCAACACACATAAATTAAAAGATTTTAAATTATTTAACATTTATATGTAAGATTTAAAGGAGCTGGCAAGTTTACTTTGTAAAAATTCAAAGCACTGCACTGCGCAGAGATGCGCAACAAACGGGAAATTTAATTCAATGCTGCTAATGTGAATTTAGTAGCTCTTTCATTTAGTGTCTGTTGAGTTTTTAACAAGGGAACACAAACTATTTTGGTTGGTCCAGTTAATGAGACGAGTTTCTCAGATCTCCACACAGCCGCACTCATTAACTCTAGTTAACTATACCAAAGGACAAAGCATTTGGTATAGTTTGATGCATCATGTAACCAGAAAAATACTACTACTAATAATAAAATAATATAAAACCAGTGGGATGCGTGACTGCGAAGCGGCGAGCGCGAAAGCTCCTCACCGGACTGATCTTGCATGATGAGGTTAGTGCTGATTTGTTAAGCACTAACGCTTCGACCAATCGCGAACACAGACATAAACTTTATCAGCACAGACAGAGCCAGGCGCTGGGCAGCGTGTTGAAATGGAAAAGCTGCACAAAATTCTTTGTCCACAAACATAAATCATTCTCACCGCTCGCTCAACACACCTCTGAAAGTTCGACTACAAGTTATTCCTGTGGTTCACGTAGAGCTGCGCAACCAGAGCTAACGCGGTGGGGTTTAAACTCCTACCTTGATCAAAAAATCTGGAAAGAATCATAGTTCCTCACAGGGGGTGGATGTAAATATCCATGCAGGTTAGCTTGTGTCCAGTTTGAGTGAAAGGAGGCGAGGGGGATCCGCGATGAAGTAAACTTAATCCAGCTGCTGCAGCACACGAGGCAACATGCAGAGGTGCCAGCGGTGTGATTGGCCCGGCTTAAAATGCATAAACTATAAGCTTGTCTTCTATAAACATATCTTTTAGAAATAAGTCTGCTCCGCCAGTGAAACGCTTAGAGCAATAGAGACGCTTGCAATACGGCAAAAATAAAAGGCGTTATTTTAAAATTATTATTTTTCTAAAAACATAAACAAGAAATGCTTAGCCTTGCGGTGGGGCTAGCATAGCGTGGCGGGCCACCAAGCCTGTAATACACTGGCAGAAACCCTGCATCAGCTCATTGGTTTCCCTTTTGGTGTTGGTAGGGATCGTTCTCAATGCTTCATTCACATCTTCAATGAGACTTACTGATGGTACAGGGTGGCCCACAAAAAAGTAGCCTGCGTTACTATTACTGCCGGCTTTCCGTAATGAAAGAAAGAACTTGAAATGCCAAAATCTTTACTCACTCTTTACAGAAAGTGCTGGAAATGATCCCATTGTGCGTCAATGCACTTTTGGGCGCGCCTTAACATATTGTCATATACGCGACGCAACTCTGGGGCACCAATGCTCTGAATTGCATTATGCATATTGTCTTTCAACTGCTGTAAAGTTCTCGGGTTATTAGCGTACATTTTTCCCTTCAAATTGCCCCACAGATAAAAGTCACAAGTTAAGTCCGTCGATCTCGGTGGCCACAATCCTTTGGTGACAATTCTGTCTTTTGTAAATGCCTCCCGAATTCGTGCCAGTGACATGTGTGACAAGTCGCGCCGTCCTGTTGGAAGAAGGCGTACTCGCGTTCTTCCAGCGTCAACTGTCCGTAAAATTCCTCAAAAATTCTCATATACACTTTCGTGTTCACTGTGGAAGGATTCACTGGGGAAGGATTCACTCGGCACGCCACTCTGGCAGGAAGGAGGGCTACTTTTTCGTGCGCCACCCTGAACTTCACTCAGCCGTTGTAATTGGTGTCAGGGTTGTCTGGTGTTCATTCGGGCCATAATTCTGTCTCTCAGGTCAGTTGTTGCCTTGTTCAGCTTTGATGGCTCGTTCATTATTGTGGCTGCATACCCAATCTCTGGACGGGGAGTTGGAGTTAACTCCCCTCTTACCTGTTGGATGGATGAATGATCTAACACTGAGCTACTAGATGTTTATGTCTGTCCCCAGTTAGTGTTGACTGGGGATGTCGAACTAACCATTCCTCCCACATTCTTTGCATGTAGCCCCTCTGACTAGGGTTACTTGAGTAGTAGCATTCCAACAGATCCATGTTTTCACCTCTCGCCCATTTCCGTCTTGTTCCAGTAGTCCATTTTTCATCAGGGTGCTCTGGTTCCCCAGCACCTGACGCAGACCTTGTTTGGCTGACTGGATCGCTCATAGCTCAATGAGATATTATACATATATATATATATATATATATATATATATATATATATATATATATATACACAGACATACATACATACATCAGTGTTGTAGTACTCGAGACCGGTCTCGAGACCAGTTTTTGATGGTCTTGGTCTCGTCTTTGACTCGACCGCATTTGGTCTCGGTCTCGGGCGCTGAGGACTCGGCATTTTATTTCAAGACCAGTCAAGACCGCAACTGTGAAAATATCACTAAACGTACAGCATACTGTCCAGTTTATTTGTTAACATCTTTGTTTTCACTGGATGCAAAACGCACCGATTAAAATCCAACCAATAACGTGTTTCTGTTACTCCCTCTCCCCACCTTTCACTCGCACGCGGCGCTCCAAGACATGCGCAGTGGTTTCCTCTCAGCAGCAGAAGATGTCTGTCTGACCGTCAGTAATAATAGCGCTGCATAAATCATAAGAAATCCGATGGCCACAGCTAACTCAGCAGCGCTTCGCTTTCACAGACGGTGGGGACAAAGTCTAACTTTTTTCGTCACTTAGAAAAGTAGCTCAAAGAAAGGTAAGCTCTAATGACGTGATGTTAGGAAAGCTAGCTATACAGAGACATGTTATTTGTGATGAAAAAAAGTCACTCACTGCGCTGAATTATTGTGCGGAGATGTTGACTGACTTGTTGTATTATGGGACAACGCTGTGTCCAAAAGTCTGCAATATAGTGATGTGACATTCAGGAACAGTACGATTCATCTGCTCATCTCTTTACTTATTAGATAGGACTGGAGTGTCGCTGAGAGCCGTTGTTCTATCAGATAGCCATACGCTGTCAGGATAGCATGCATGCAGTGAGTACCATGCCCGCGCATTAAGAAGTCCGACCGTCAGTGGAGTTGTCAGTTCAGCAGAGGCAACAAGTTATGACGAAAATAAGTCATTAAATTGTTCATAATATGATATAATATGACTAGATATACATGCGTTGTCGTGGTTTCAAAGTGTATTTAAAGCAGAGTCTAGCTGCAGTCAACTACAACACACCCACATGTAAAACTCATTAATCTACTTACTTAACCACTAAGTTAGGATGCCATACAGCTGTTAATAACAAAGTGTATGATGATCTACGTCATGATTCTATGTTGCTGATTAAATAAAATCATATGGTAATGACAGCGTATACATGACTGAGCTAAGCGTACGACTATCTGACAACGTATGCTGATCTAACAGAACACCGTTCTATCAGATTACCGTACGCTGTCAGAATAGCATACATGCAGTGAGTACCAGGCCTGTGCATCCGCATTAATAATCCGACAGTCAGAGGAGTTGTCAGTTCACCATACGCAGCAAGTTTATAATATGACATAATATGATAACTAGATAAATATACATGCGTTGTCGTGGTTTCAAAGTGTATTTAAAGTAAGTCTGACTGCAGCTGCAGTCAACTACAACACACGCCCGTGTAAAACTCATTAACCTACTTAACCGCTAAGTCAGGATGCCATACAAGTGTTGATAAAGTGTATGATGATCTACGTCAGGGGTGTCAAAGTCAAATGGACGGAGGGCCAAATAAAAAATTTAGCTACAAGCCGAGGGCCGGACTGATCGAATGTTCATTGAAATTTTTTTAAATGACGCATATAGTCTAGTGAACCTAATTGAACCTACTGAAAACCTAACAAGTATATTCCAATATGATCAGATAAATAAAGCAATATTTTCTTATGGCTCTGTCAGTAATCTTTAATTTTCAACAGACACAACTGAAATATTTTTAAAATATAATTGGATTGAAATACAATAAAATAAAGTGCAAAAATCTATTAATCAAAAGCAACACTTTCATCAAGGAGAAGTAACATGCAGTGAAAGCAAATATTAAACTTTAACTTTTAAACTTGAACTGAGTAAAAACTCTAAATATGTGATTGCACAGTAATGTTCACTTGTTTGAGGTTGAGGGTGATACTTGGTGGTGTCCCATCTTTTCCACAAGTTCATCAATGTTCGGGGTAAGGCTCTGAGCTGAGGAAATCCTCAGAATTGAGTGAAGGTGTGAAAATGGATTATATATATATATATATATATATATATATATATATATATATATATATATATATATATATATATATATATATAGGTGTAGCCTTTGTTCCATGTCCATATTCTTGTTTTTGTCCGCGTGTTTCATTTCATAATGTCGTCTCAGATTATACTCTTTCAGTACCGCCACACTTTCTCCACACAGAAGACACACAGGTTTTCCAGCTACCTCCGTGAACATATACTCCGACTCCCACCTTGTTTGAAACCCCCGGTTCTCAGTGTCCACCTTCCTTTTTGCCATTTTTGATGGGTATCTGAAAGTTAATTTTACAGTTATGTTGACGACTGCTGTGCTTCTAGACCGGACGTGTCGCCGGCGACACATCTAAATTTGCAGTACCGTAATTCCGCCACACGTAGCGCTAAGTGGAAAAATTCCAACGGTTTCTGAAAGGGGAGGCGTTGCCCTTTCCAGCAAGTATCGGGTTAATACGGTAACTTCGCAGCTGCAGCTGCAGAGAGTGTAATTAATCCGGGGGGCACTCGTTTAATAGACGGTATATTTCGGCAATAACTTGGTGGATATTGAAAGTTCCGGTTGTTATGGATACATGGGTAAGTACATCATCTCACAGAACATTTAAAGAACTACTTTCAGTTCAAATAAGGAAGATATTTTTTTTCAGACGGGGTGCCGGCTTGCTGCGGTCTGCGGGCCGGTTCTAATAATAAAGCAAGATCATTCCAGGGGCCGTAAAAAACCTTCTCGCGGGCCGGATGTGGCCCGCGGGCCTTGACTCTGACATATGTGATCTACGTCATGATTCTATGTTGCTAATTAAATAAAATGATATAGTAATTATTAGCGACTATCAAACAAAGTCGCTGAGTAGGGGAGTGGTTGTTGACGCGCAAGCTGATCAAAACGTAAATCCAAGCTGCAGTTGCAATGATTTTATTGTCAATATCCAAAGGCAAACAGTGTTCAAAAGCAGCATAAAACGGATCCGTAGAATTAAACAGTGATCAAAGACAAAACATAGCGGTCAGCAAAAAGTAGACCTCCCCCATCACCCACTCACTGAAGTCACCAGGTGAGCAACAGGTGATCTACAATCACTAATAACACCACGTGATCTCACATTACCCCTATCCACAACAGTAATGACGTGTCTGACAGATATAGCCATGAGTTCGTTCTAAGCGTGTGACGATCTGACAGCGTATGCTGACCTGACAGAACACTCTTCTTTGCTCTTGTAATGCTCTGCATACACTGCAGTACGTATCATTATTTTATTTAATTATGTACATTGATATTTTTTTAATTAACAAATAAATAAAACACAAGAATGAAAGAGAACCCAGAGCATATACATTGCTCTTTGATTGTTTTCGTTCAAAGTGGCAGCTGTAATGTGTGCCATGGTGTCAGACTACCTGGCTTCATGTAGTGGGAGAGAGGGGGAGAACAGTCACGATGAGCGCCTTGTGCATGGTTACTTCTTGCTTGTTGCTCCTTGGTCAGTGTTCATAGTTGAGCGTTATTTGCCATCTGGGCGTTGCCTCAATTGCTATGTTAAATGGTACAGAGAGTGGTGGTTTCTGACATGAGCAATATAGGCAAATGCCCAGGGCGTTATCTTTTTAGGGATGGCACGAGACCACCGCAGATTGTAAGCACAGAGATGGAAGCAAAGCAGAAAAAAAAGTTTGTTCTGCTTTTAATATTGGTAAAATTTATCAAGTATTTAATATCTAGGTCTTTGTATGGGAATACGGATCTTTCAGATCAGTTTGAGAAGCAATTTTGATCATATTTCACATTTTATCGTGTAATATAGCGTTGGTCTTGGTCTTGACTCAGTCTCGACTTTCCTCGGTCTTGGTCTTGACTTGGTCTCGGACCCTAAAAGTCTTGGTCTTGTCTCGGTCTCGATACACTCTGGTCTTGGTCTTGTCTTGGTCTCGGGTTAGGTGGTCTAGACCACTACACTGACATACAAAAAAAAATTCCCTTCTCACCCTCTGCGGGTGGTCTCTCTCTTTCATCCTCTGAGCTTGGGTCCTCTACCAGAGGCCTGGGAGCTTGAGGGTTCTGCGCAGTATCTTGGCTGTGCCTAGAACTTCACATTTCTGGACTGAGATGTCTGATGTTGTTCCTGGGATCTGTTTGAGCCACTACCCCTGTTCAGTGACTGCCCCGAGGGCCCCAATGACTACAGGCACCACTGTGGTCTTCACCTTCCAGGCCTTCTCCAGTTCCTCTCTGAGGCCCTGGTATTTCTCCAGTTTCTCATGCTCCTTTTTCCTGATGTTGTGGTCACTTGGTATTGCTACATCCACCACAACGGCTTTCCTCTGTTCTTTATCCACCACCACAATGTCCAGTTGGTTCGCCATTACCATCTTGTCTGTCTGGATCTGGAAGTCCCACAGTCATTCTCCACCATCTTTGGGGGTGTTACCCACTTTGATCTCAGGGCTTCCAGTCCATATTCTGCACAGATGTTTCTGTACACTATGCCCGCCACTTGGTTATGTTGTTCCATGTATGCTTTCCCTGCCAGCATCTTGCACCCTGCTGTTATGTGCTGGACTGTCTCAGAGGCCTCCTTGCACAACCTACACCTTGGGTCTTGTCTGGTGTGGTAGATCTGAGCCTCTATTGCTCTGGTGTTTAGGGCCTGTTCCTGGGCAGCCAGGATGAGGGCCTCTGTGCTGTCCTTGAGTCCAGCTTTCTCCAGCCATTGGTAGGATTTCCTGATATCAGCCACTTCAGTTATTTGTCGGTGGTACATCCCATGTAGGGGGGCTTGTCTTCCCATGATGGTTCCTCCAGCACCTCGTCCTCTGTTCCCCATTGCCTGAGACATTCGCTGAGCACATCGTCCGTTGAGGCTTTGTCCTTGATGTATTTATGGATCTTGGATGTTTCATCCTGGACAGTGGCTCTCACACTCACTAGTCCTCTGCCTCCTTCCTTACGGCTTGTGTACAGTCTCAGGGTGCTGGATTTGGGGTGGAACCCTCCATGCATGGTTAGTAGCTTCCGAGTCTTAACGTCCGTGGTCTTTATCTCTTCCATTGGCCAGCTAATTATTCCTGCAGGGTATCTGATTATTGGTAAGGCATAGCTGTTTATCGCACGGATCTTGTTCTTGCCATTGAGCTGGCTTCTCAGGACTTGCCTTATTCGTTGGAGGTATTTGGCTGTGGCTCCTTTCCTTGTGACCTCATCAAGGTTGCCATTTGCTTGTGGTATTCCCAGGTACTTGTAGCTGTGCTCTATGTCTGCTATTGTTCCCTCTGGGAGTGAGACCCCTTCTGTGCGGACGACCTTCCCTCTCTTTGTAACCATCCGGCCACACTTCTCTAGTCCGAATGACATCCCAATGTCAGTGCTGTAGATCCTGGTGGTGTGGATCAGTGAGTCGATGTCTCGCTCGCTCTTGGCGTACAGCTTGATGTCATCCTTGTAGAGGAGGTGACTGATTGTGGCCCCATTCTTGAGTCGGTATCCGTAGCCAGTCTTGTTGATGATTTGGCTAAGGGGGTTCAGGCCTATGCAGAACAGCAGTGGGGAAAGAGCATCTCCTTGGTATATGTCGCATTTGATGGACACTTGTGCAAATGGTTTGCAGTTGGCTTCAAGGGTGGTTTTCCACAGCCCCATCGAGTTTGCAATGAAGGCTCTTAGAGTCCTATTGATGTTGTACATCTCTAAGCATTCAACAATCCAGGTGTGTGGCATTGAGTCATAGGCTTTCTTGTAATCAATCCAAGCGGTGCACAGGTTGGTGTGTCGGGTTTTGCAGTCTCGGTCGACTGTGTGGTTTACAAGGAGTTGGTGTTTGGCTCCTCTGCTATTTATGCCGATGCCCTTCTGTGCCATGCTCATGTATTTATCCATGTGCCCGCTTATCTTAGCCGCTATGATGCCTGACATTAGCTTCCATGTTGTAGAGAGACAGGTTATCGGCCGATAGTTGGATGGGACTGGACCCTTTGAGGGATCCTTCTGTATCAGGATTGTGCCCCCTTCAGTTAACCATTCAGGGTGAGTCCCATTTTGTAGCAGCTGGTTCAGTTGAGCTGCCAGTCGCTCATGGAGGGCAGTGAGTTTCTTTAGCCAGTAGGCATGGATCATGTCAGGCCCTGGTGCTGTCCAGTTTTTCATACCCGAGACTCTTTCTTGGACATCTGCCATAGTGATGGTTACCGGGGCTTGTTCAGGGAGGTTGCTGTGATCCTCTCGAAGAGAGGTTAGCCACTGTTGTGGGACACCTCCCTTTTCAGTATTTTTCAGTCTCCAGCCTTGGTGTGTCTGCTCTGTTGTTATTACCCTGCCATTGAGAGTACTTCATTCAAAACATTAACAATTGAAGCATTACATTTTTTCAAGCATCGTCAATAGACATTGAAATGTTGATCCATGTTTCATTTATTATGGTTAAAAATCAGCTCTAACCAGATGGTTTTTAGTTTAGATTTAGAATTGAAGAAATTCAGTGTTTTGGCTGTTTTGCAGTTTTCTGAATGTTTGTTCCAGATTTGTGTTGCATAGAAGCTCAATGCTGCTCCTCGTTTGCTTCTGAGAACCAAACACTGCTGCAGTGATCAATGTGACCAAAGATACAGACCCTTTCCAAAAAATTAGAATATCATGGAAAAGATGTTTCATTCCCACAATTCCACTCAAAAAGTTAAACTTTCATAGGTTATAGATTCAAGGCCCACAGTTTAAACAGTTTCAGGGATTTATTTGTTCATTGTTGCATACGTAGTCTCTGCTCTAGGTGAAGGTGGACACTTTTTTCTCTGCTCCCTTCTTCCTTTCCTTCTTCGCTTGCTGCTTTTTTGGAGCTTCTCTTCACATCCTCTGAATCTGGTTCACCGTTCTCTCAATGCAGTTGATCAAACTTTCTTAACAAGAAGAGTGGGTAGAGGAGAGCCCACTTGTTCTGTGGGGACACACCTGGACGGATTCATCCTGGATTTATTTAGACTCATAACAGGATTTCTGCTGTTTACCAACGAACATTGACTTGCTGGGACAGAGGCTCAAGTTGGGTGGGATTCTTTCGCAGGCAAACATTGGGCGCTAAAAGTCACCAGCGGGATGGAATCGATTTTGGAGAAGTTGCTAGTTTCAGCCCGATGGGGACAAACATGCTTATTTGGATAATTGGAAATAACAGTGATATTTCCAGCCTAAAGACTGGTTGAGTGTTTAGGGCAAATGGAAATTTTAAGTCTGCCCAATTTAAAGACAATTTGTTTATTCTGAGTCTGGTTCCCTGTGGTCTTGGCTTGCTGACTATCTCAAATCTCCTGGAGTTTATGTAAACAAGCTGCTCCTTCCCATCTCCTCCCTCCATCCGAATGACAACCATGGAATCGTATGGCCGGATTCAAGGACTTGCACTGAGATAATACCACCTTATCAGAAACGGTCTACATGGGAGAGCAGGTTGTACAAATTCATGGTCAAACCGAGACACATCTCATTGACAGATACATTTCCCTGACGTCACCACCTTCACTGGACATGTCTTCAGTGTTGCTACTTGTGCTATTGTTCCTTGATGTGTCGGGTTTCTTGCCGTCTGTCTGTCTGTATAGCTAGAAACTGTGGAGTACTCAGTATTAACCCAGAAAAGGAATCAGAACAAACTTACAATTCGGAGAAACAACTTTACAGAATAGGAACCCTTAGTTAATGTACTTCACTCCAAAGGACCTCTTCTTTCAGGAATACTTTCACAACAAGAATCCAGACAAACTCCCTACTAGTTTATATAAAGTGCAGGCTACTTATTCTTAAAAATGGGGAACTAATATGTAGTTTTTTACTTATTTCTTCTTTTGCTCTTTCCTTTGGTTTATTATTGGGGCCTGCCTATGCATTGCATGGCAGGAACCTATATTTTACACCCTATAAGGTGTTTCTGTATCATTATTATTATTATTATTATTATTCTTACGTCACCCGGCAGTAAGTCGGGCTCATTTTCGGTGAGAGTTGGACTCCGCCAAGGCTGCCCATTGTCTCCGATTCTGTACTTTCATGGACACAATCTCTAGACCAGCCGATGTGTTGAGGGGATCCGTTTTGGTGGCCTTAGGATCGTATCTCTGCTTTTTGCGGATGATGTGGTCCTATTGGCTTCATCAAGTCATGATCTGCAGTTCTCACTGGAGTGGTTCGCAGCCGAGTGTGAAGCGGCAGGGATGGGGATCAGTGCCTCCAAATCCGAGGCCATGGTCTTGAGCCGGAAAAGGGTAGAGTGCCTTCTCCGGGTCAGGAGGGTCGCCCTGCCCCAAGTGGAGGAGTTTAAGTATCTTGGGATCTTGTTCACGAATGAGGGAAGGAGGGAGCGGGAGATCGACAGGCGGATTGGTGCAGCATCTGCCATGAAGCGGGCGCTGTACCGGTCCGTCATGGTGAAGAGAGAGCTGAGTCAAAAAGCGAAGCTCTCGATTTACTGGTCGATCTACGTTCCCACCCTCATCTATGGTCATGAGCTTTGGGTCATGACCGAAAGAACGAAATCACGGATACAAGCGGCCAAAATGGGTTTCCTCCGCAGGGTGGCTGGGCTCTTCCTTAGAGAGAGAAGCTCGGCCATCCAGGAGGGACTCAGAGTAGAGCCGCTGCTCCTCCACATCGAGAGGAGCCAGTTGAGGCTCGGCCATCTGGTCAGGATGCCTCCTGGACGCCTCCCTGGTGAGGAGTTCAGGTCCCACGGGGAGGAGGGGAGACCCAGGACACGCCGGAGGGACGATGTCTCTCTGCTGGCCTGGGAACGGCTTGGGGTTCCTGGAGGAGCTGGACGAGGCTGGAGAGGGAAGTCTGGGCCTCCCTACTTAGGCTGCTGCCCCCGCTAGCTAAAAACGAATAACCGGAGTTTTAAGCATCCGGTAGTTCTAAGAGCGGATCGAGTGAACCCCTCTTGAGCTTTTTACCGTGTGCACGGTCTAGCGGGGACCTGTTTTAACAATTTTTTTTGTGATTTTGCAAACTGAAAAGCGGACGGACCGCCCGGCTGGCTGATCATGACATCTACCGCGCTATGCCGAGCTCCACAGCGATCTAACGCGACCTGCCGGAGCCCCGCACAAAGACTGCGGGAGGAGTTAAATCTAAAGTTAAATCTAGTCAAAACTTTTATAAAAGAGGAGAAATTAAGCAAACATGGTCCCTTCCCCTCCTCACCTGAACGTGGGGTTATTCATCCTCCTCCTCCCCCTCTTCCACAGGTATGCTTTGTCATTATTTAATAATAATAAAAAAGCGGATTAGATCCGCTGTTTTTATAAGCCACGGGAATTATGCATGATGACCTGTATTTGTGTGGTTTAGGTTTGTGCTGATTTTGTGCGATTTGTGCTACAAGGACATGAAGCGCGTTAGCAGACGTGCTCAGTGGCGGTTTCTGATATGGGAGGCATGGGCAACTGCCCAGGGCATCATAATGTGGGTGGCGGCATGATGAAGTGACTGTATCTATACTAAAATGATAAATTCTAGACACTTTTTTTATAATAAACTGTACTTTCTTTGGCACTTTTTCAGATGGTCGATAGTAGGGAATTTTCCATAAAGAAAGAAATCTAAAAGAAAAACAATCTCTATTTTCTGCCAACAATATAGAAAAAACTACTAAAGATGGCCATAAATAAATGTTTTTATATGATGCTGCAGCCTAATTGACATCTACGAAGGAAGTTTCAATGAAATGCATAAAAAAAAAAACATTTTGGTGCAAGTCAAAAATTCTCTAAAATTAGATTTTTTTAAAAACAAACAAAAAATCCCTATTTCCTGCCAGCAATATCAAGGAAACTATTAAAGATGGCCAAAAATGGATGCCTTCATGTTATTCAGCAGCCTAATTTATCTGTAGTAGAGAAGTTTTATTGAAATCTGATGAAAAATACAAGTTTGGGGAGTGGTCAAAAAATACTTAATTTTGTCAATTTTTGAAATTTTTTGCCGTCGGTCAAATTAGCTTTGGAAGCAGTTTTGCGGCCTAATAAATCTTTATTGAACAGTCCCAGACCCCTACAAAAAATAGAGCCTGTTAAGACCACATAGCAGGACGGGCAAAATAGTTTTTGGGGCTTGGTTTCAACATATATTTTTTAATATAGTATCCCAAACATGCCATCTTTGCTGTCAGGATAAATATTGAAATTTGTTTTATTTTTAAAAAGTACATATTTTAAAGAACCTTCATTTTAAAAGTAAACTATTTATACTGTACATATTCATGTTTTTCAATATGATTTATTTATATTTAAAGGATGTCATTACAAATAAGTGTCAAACTTATTTATTTTTTAAGTAATCGGCTTTCAAAAACCCCATCTTTTTCTACTCAAAGGTGGGTTTGTGGCAAGGTACACCTACCCCCCAAAATCTCGGAAACCGTTAGAGATAATGGGCTGAATTTTTTTCTGCTCTTTTCTGGTAATGCACTTAATAGAAAAATGCATTCAGAGTACAAAAAATATAAAGAAAAAAAATTGGTTGCCGGTACCTACTTCAAGGTGTAGAAGTTGTATCGGTACTGCCATTATGCTGTACTTAAGAGGTTTTCATAATGAATGTATTTATTATTGACTTTTTTCAGACTTGGGGGTCATTGTTCACACATTATAGGCCTCCTTAAGACTTTACAATATTTCAAGCTTCAAAATTCAAAAGGGATCGGGAGGTGCTGGTGCCTATTTCTAGCTAACGTTCCGGGCGAGAGGCGGGGTCACCCTGGACAGGTCGCCAATCTGTCACAGGGCCACTCAAAATTTCCCCATTCACTAAACACAAAGAAAGCAAAGTAATAATACTCACACCAGCACACACTCTGTGATGGACCGAGCAGTTAAGGAACAGCCAGGCACCGGTTTAAAGTCAAAATAGTTGTTTTTTATTTAACCCAAAACAAAACTTGGGTAAATAATAGAAAAAATGACAAAATTTGGGCCCATAAAAGAGGTCAAAGTAACAGACATCAACTCAGACTAACTCAAACAAACAGACCTCACAAACAGAGACAAAAGGGGACGTAAATACTGGCTGATCAGGCCACATACAAAACACAAAGGGGAAAATACACAGAAACCTAACTGAAACTAACATAGCAAAATCCCATTCCCCCCCTCTGGATGATGAGTAATGGTGTGAACCAATTTGCAGTCTCAGCTGGCTTGCTCCACCCCTTCTCCACCTCTCTGCTCTCCTAAGGATTGGGGCAGCCAGCACTTAAGAAACTCAGAAACAAAACAAAGATTAAATCAAGCAAAACACAACAATATAAACTAAAATGTGCGCACTTATTCTAGAATACAATGTGATGTGTTGCTTTCTAAACAAAACCAGTTATTCTGTAAATTAAATCCTAAACTTAAAGAAATCCAAATATAAGTGAGATAAACCTATTGTGTGTGGTGAGAGTGAATGTTACCACATTTGTGTGGCTGTAACTGCAGCCAGCACACACTCCTTTGTTTTTATTGATCTTACGACGGTTGAGCTGCAAATGCGGTCGTGCACAAGCTTTGATCCAAGCTAGGCATTGCGTATCAGATTTGGGAAATCTGTGAATTTTATTTCCACAAATACGATCAGGATACCTGACATCGCCTGTACAGATTCCCCACTGACAGTGGAGAACCATTCTTATTTGAGTTCTGTCGCAAAAACTTTGATTGTGTAGATTGTGGTCTGCTAGTCCACAATCTACATTAGCATGTGTTTACTACTTTAGCTTTTGTTTGTGAGACGGTCAAGCACGTGGTAGCTGCGCTGTGACGTCAAATGGGCATTAGCCAATGAAACGCAGACCCTGTGGTAAGGTCCATTGCCTGGGAGTTGTGGAAGCCCAGATTTCCTTGATGCTTGTTGTTGGATCTGGTGGCCCTCATGTCTTGAGAATATCCCATAGACCAGGGGTGGGCAGCTCCAGGCCGGGTCGGTCTCCTGTAACTTTTAGATGTGTCTCTACTTCAACACACCTGAGTCAAATAATGAGGTCGTTAGCAGGACTCTGGAGAACCTGACTGCACTGAGGAGGTGATTCAGCTGTTGGATTGAAGTGTGTTGGACCAGAGAGAGATCTAAGAGTTGCAGGACACCGGCCCTAGAGGACCAGGATTGCCCACCAATGGGCTTTGAGTCTAGTGAGTTGGCTGGCCGGTCAAGCACTGTGATGAGCATCAGACCAGGTGCTTCTGGGGGCATGGGCAGGGCCCAGTCCTGCTGGACAATGAAATCCGCATCTCCACACACATCCTCAGCAGAAAGAATCATAAAGTCCTCTAAAACATCCTGATTTTAGTAGAACTTAAAAACACCTGCAGCAGACAATGGACCACAAATTATGACTGACTGTGGATATTTCACACTGGACCTCAAGCAGTTAGGGTTCAGTTCCTCCTCCAAACCCTCAAACTTTGACTACTGAATGAAAGACACCTTACTTTTGGTGTGCTGTGGAGGCGCAGGGGTTAAGCACAACCCACATATGGAGGCCTTAGTCCTCGACGCAGCTGTTGCAGGTTCGATTCCCGGCCTTGGCGACCTTTGCTGCATGTCTTCCCCTTCTCTCATTACCCACTTTCCTGTCAACAAAATATCAAATAAAGGCCACTAGAGCCAAAAAAATCTTTTTTTTTAAAAAAAGACACTTTACTTTCATTGGACCTTGGAGCACTGACCCTAACCCAGCCTTTCTTCTCTTTGGCCCAATTGAGTCGCTTCCTACGTTGACTCAAGTTCAGAAGTGGCTTGACCCGAGGAACCCGACAGTTGTAGCCCGTCTCCTGGATGCATCTGATTATGATGGTTTTGAAGCTGTGACTCCCACCTCATTACAGTCTTTCTGGATCTCTGCCAGAGTTTTGAATCTTTTCGGTTTGATAATCTGTTGGAGTACACGGTCGTCTCTTTGGCTGGTGCATCTTCTCCTGCTACATTTTGTCTTTCCAATAGACTTTCCATTGATGGGCTTGGACACACCATTCTGTGAACAGCCAGCCTACTTAGTTATGAACTTTAGTGGCTTCCCCATCCTATGGAGGGTATCAAGTCTTCCCTACATTGAACCGAACTGAGACAATTTAATGACCCCTGGTGGTGCTTTGAGTTTAGTAGATGATTGGTGTGTCACAGTCAATTTACCACATTCGTGCCCTGTAAAATTTGGGCTGATTTCTTCAGAATATTCAAATTTTTGAATTCCTGTTTTCGTGGGTTTTATGAGCTGAAGCCCAAATTATGTAACAATAAAAAAACAAATCTGAAAGTTTAACTTCTTGAAAGGATTTAGGGGAATTAGACAACTTTTCCATGATATTCTAATTTTGTGGCAAGGGTCTGTAAACGCCTGGATGAGTTTCTCTGATTCTGAGACTTTAGTCCTCTGATCCTGGAAATGTTCTTCTGCTGATAGAAGGCTCACTTTGAAACCGGCTTTATGTGGCTGAGGTCAGAGGTCACATGATCTCTGGACTGAAACAAGAACTGAAGCTGCTCCTGACTCTAGATCAGAGGTTCCCAAACTGTGGGGCGTGCCCCCTGGGGGGGCGGAGGGGGCTGCTACGCCATTGCAGGGGGGGCGCGGGAAGCGGTATGGATGAATGGAGAAAAAAAAAAGCAACAAGGATGAACGCTGTTCGCATGCACTGAAAGAAAAAAGCTGTTCAGTTTACTTAATTTTATTGTGTACATCCGTCCCACACAATGCAAATAAGTAGAACAGACATATTTTCCCTCTTTCCCTCAAATACTTAAAGCTCGTCAAATCAACATATTTTATTTACATTAGATTACTTGAAAATATTAAGTTGAAACTACAAACATTTTATCTCTTACCATAATGTAAATATATTATGTATTATCAATAACTTTTTTTATGTCTTAGCAACACTATTATAATGAATAACACCAGCTTATTTTTCATTGCCAGTATTACTCAATGAAATTGTGTTGGGCGAACACAATTCTATCATGTTAATGGAACACATGTTACAGCTTTAAATCCTACTTAATTTTTTCAAGTTATCTATATACCTTTCTAATGTAAAAAATTAAATAAAAAAGAAAGATCTTTGACAAGAAAGACAAAGAGTGCAAGTGCTGCTGAACAATTGAACTTTATTTAAATGAACATTTCTAAATTACACCATTTTGTATTTAACATTTTTTACATTTAAGACACAGAACATTTTTAAATTGAGTCTTACCTGAAATACAATTTTTATGAACAAACATGTTATTTAAGATATGAAATGATATCAAGTTTTGATATATTAATATTTAAGATATAAAATGGATAAGAAAATATAATAGTTAAGCTTTATAAAACATATTAAACATGGTATAGAAAAGTATTTCAGATTTTAACTATGTTTTTGAACATGTAACATGACATTAAAGCTGCAGTATGCAAGTAAGCAAATTGTTTTTTTTTTACATGTTTGTCAACATTATAACAATGTCATGTCAGTGGAAGACAGCGCTGGATTTCTTCCACAGATTGTCTTGCTTTCCCTCGTAAAAGACGAGTGAAATTTTATACAACTGTTTTTAAAGAACTTAATTTTTATAAGTTACACACTGCAGGTTTAAAGGTTAATCTGGAACATATTTGTACAAGAGATATACAAGATTATGTAGAAAAGTAAGTCGGATTTCAATAACACTATTTGACAGGGTGCCCATATGGCTGACATGAGATAATATGTAAAATAATTTTTTTAATAAAAGTTACATTTGGCAGCATACATGCTCAAAAAAGTTGAACATGTATGATGCTGATAATTTTCTAAATCATTTTATCTTTTATAGATATGTTAAAGGTCAACCTTTAAGCTGCTGTATGTTCCACTGAGAAAAAAGTTTTTTTTTGTTTAAACTATCACTATATTATTACATTACAAACAATAAAACATCAGACAGAAAATTGGTGAAAAAAACTGAGCCTCGTCTTATACAGACACAACATACTGATAGTCCTAACTAATATGTAAAAAGAAAGTTATAAAAGTTACGTACTGCAGCATTAATTTCATATTAATACATGTTCAAACACAGTTTGTAGAAATCTGGCTAAGACTTTATTTGACGGGGGTGCACAAGACTGACATGACACTGTCATGAACATAAAAGAGTCTTTATAAATGTCTATGAATGTTGTTATGAAGTGTCATTTGGTAAATAATGACACTTTTAATGCAAAGTTGCTCCAAAAGTTGCATTAAAAGTGCCAACTTTGCATTAAAGTGTCATTATTTACCAAATGACACTTCATAGCAGTCATAGACATTAGTAAAGACTCCTTCCTGTTCCTGACAGATGCTATGCCAGGTTTATGATAGGTTTCTATCAACTTTATGGAACATGTACATGCTGCAAAATGTAACTTTTGTGACAATTCTTTTGTACGTATTTGTTAAAATTATGTCAAGTCTGTATAACACAGCTTATTTTTTATATCATCAGTCTCATGTTTTACTGTTTACTATGCAATATCATAGTGACAGTTTAAACAAATATGTGAAAAACCTATTGCTTATAAATATCACATACTGCAACTTAATAGTTGACCTTGAACATATTTCTGCAGTTAGTTATTAAAAAATAATAAATTTGTGTCCTGCAATGAGGAATACAACAACAGAAAACACGAAAAGTGAACATTAGTTCACTTTTCGTGAACTAATGGACTAAAATGTCCATTTACTCACTCATAGAGGCAGTTTTTAAGGAATAATGTCTTGTTGGACAGTTAACCTCCATCCAGTTCCATTGTTATCTTCTGTAACACCTCAAAAGTGTAGCAAAGGCCAGCAGGGTAGGCGAGGTTCAGCCCATATATCAGTCCAACAAGTATTACAACAGCTGTTGGCACACTATTCAAATTGGACACCACCCTGATGCCTTCATGGACGATCCCGATGTCTTCATGTGATGAAGTCTTTCAGATGAAAAACGCCGGTGGTGGTGGTTCCAATAGCCTCTTCAATGGTAGCTTCATCCACACCCTATGTGAAGTGATGACAAGTTAATCTCTCTTTCTCTAGACCTAGATGCATCTATATATATAGATAGATAGACAGACATTTCTCTATAAGAGCTATCTCTAAAAGGTTGGACAGATCAATGTAAATTTCGATGAATATAGATATATCTCAAGTATATCTAAACGTAGAGATAGACATAGATGGATGTATCTATCCATGTAGAAAGAGATATACATATCTAGAGAAATCTAAATCTAGATAGAAATAATTATGTATGTACAGATATAAATCTTTCTTTATATTTAGAGATATTTATCTATCTCTAGTTGCGTAAATACACATATACATACATACCACATACTCCTGGATGAGCTTGGCTGGATCTTCTCCCATATACATGCAGACTTCCTTAATGACACTCCCATGCAGCATCAACATCTTCACACTGAAGGAAATTAATGGAATTAGAATCTTTTTTCAAGCCTTATGCTTGAAGTTTAACAATTTACTTTACACAACTATTTTTAAAGTGAAGACATACAGTAGAGGTTGAAGTGAAAACAAGCAGGTGTAAAAGTTAAAGGTGAGAACATTTAACACAAGGAAAATGTAATTTTCTGCATTAAAAAAGTTTATCCAAAAAGATTGATAGTTGTGTTGTGGCTACATCACTTACCTCCTCCATTTGTGCAACAACTTGTCCTAGCATTTGTCCAAGCTGTCCTCCTCTTCTTTTGAACATCTTCATCAGGTTGTCAAAATGGAGATCCAGCTGAGACAAGAACTTTGACTGAAGTGGTATGGTGGTAATTCTCTTAAACTCAAGAGTTTATCTGAAAAAAAGAGCACAAAGTAATGAGCTTCAAATGTTCAACACTTGTAAGAGCCCAACAATCACTGCTGCAGAAGTGAACAGTCAGGTAAATGTGCCTAGACATCTTAGATTAACATTACATAAAAAAAAAAAATAAAAAAAACTTGTATAACATTGTTTAAACAAACATACGTCACCATCAACACTTTTTAGTAGATATTTACAGAGGGCACTTTACACAAGACTTGAGCATCTGGAAGACATTTGGATTCAAATAAGATTCTGAATTTATACTCCATACTGTGCTCCAGCCCAGCGCGCTGGAGCATTGAGCCCTGCCCTCCACATAGCGCCGCTGCCGCGGTAGAACCATTACATCAGCAAAACGAAACATGGAGATGGAGAGAATTATTAACGTAGCGCAGTGCACCACGGATAAGGAAAAATAAGGCAGAAAACAGTCGAAGTACTCAAAATCCCTCTTATTCGTATTTTTGTCGCTCAGTAAGCGACGCTAAATGCAGACCCGTTACCATAACGACAGACAATGGTTCTGTTAGTGTGCTTGGGAGAAAGTAACGAGGCAGTTTTGATAGCTCGATAAGCTAGTGAAAAGCCACTAGCTTGCAAAGTGTTCGTGTTGCTTTTTTCCTCATTGCTACTGAGTCAGTTACTTACAAATTTGATCAGTAACAACTGTTTTTTGTGAACTACTTTGATAAACGATGATGTACTGATCTGTACTAGAGCTAAGCCCCGGTGCTAATAATGGTAGCTAGCAAAGTGAAAACCAAAGAACATGCAGACGGTTTACAAATGACTTCTCATACAGAATGATATTTTTTGTGGAAACATTCCCAACTACAAAAAATAATATTTAGATCACTTACCTAATCGGTCCACCTCCAAAGACTTGTCTTGTGGTCTTGTGGCTGAATAGTCAGAAGAAACTGCGCGGCAATCGCGATATCTTTAAAATTATCTTGTTTGACTTCTTATTGGTTAAGATTCAAAAGCCCGCTCTTATTATTGTCCAATCATATTTAATCCTTGTCTTTGTTATATTGCATCATTTCCGGTAATGATGAAACATGATTACAATGGTTTTAGTAATCTAATTTAATCACGTTAAATCAACATATGAAAAATGTGTAGTTTCATTATTGTTGGTTATTAAGTAAATTGTTCTTTATTCAATTGTGTAAATACAAGAAAGATGACTGAATTGTGTAGTATTAACTTATTTTGTTTGTGCAAATTCAAAAACCCCTCAATTCTCATTTTTTCAGTGTGCTGTGTGCACTGGAGGGGGGGGGGGGTGTTTGAGTGGATGGAAGACTATAACAGTCTTTAAGAATCTAGCCCCTCCACCCCTTTGACACACATCGTATAACAGGAAGTACTTTTTGTTCATAGAAAATAAAATAAAAAATCAGGGTCCTGTCAGTTACAAAATTAATCACATTGTATTTTCAAAGATTGTTTTTAGAAGTAACAATTTAATGTTCCCACTCCCCGACCAAAAACCACACATCCATATTTGCCCTGAACCCCCTGGATCTGCGGTAAATGGTTCCTTCCTGCTTGGAGCTTCACAGTGACGCTGTTCAGCTGCAGTCAGTAGACGACACGAACGACTGTTACTACGAGACCGGTTCTAGCCATGGATACATGAGGGGGCAGGCGAAAATG
Source organism: Poecilia mexicana (assembly GCF_051168715.1). Taxonomy (NCBI): domain Eukaryota; kingdom Metazoa; phylum Chordata; class Actinopteri; order Cyprinodontiformes; family Poeciliidae; genus Poecilia; species Poecilia mexicana. Next base: position 4,835,016 of record NW_028263382.1, read on the forward strand.
TTAAGGGGGCGTCATTATGTATGTACATATTAGGGGTGGATAGACTTCATATAATTTAAGGTGGACTATAAAATGATAAAAGTCGAGTAGAAGTCGACTCCTCGCAGTGATGCCATAGAAACGTAAGCGAACTTCACATCAACTTACAGGCTGTATTATATTCACAGCAAATATTGACCTTTAAGTCTTTTATGCAGGAACAAACGTATAAGAAACAGAACATCATCCCAGACTTCTTCACCAGCAGCGGATTAAAGTCTGAAAAGTGGCACCAAGTCAGGTGTGACTGTTTTTCCCCCTCGAACACCGGCTGCTGATGATATGCTGGACAGCTGCATACAGTCAAACTATCACACTGACCAGAGACACAACGGTGCTTTTGGTTTGTGCATCACAACCCAAACTTATTATGAACGGATCCTGTTTAGTTACTGTTAAATTCAGCGCTGCCACCTGCTGGTAGCCTTTGCGAAAGTTTGCAGTTTCCCTTTGATGAATTATTAACATTTTTACACAATTCAAACTGTCGCAGGAACTCACCTAGTTCATCTTCTTTCATTTTCTTGGAAAAATTAGTTTGGACCAAATGTATGCTTTACACGCAGATCCGTTGCCATAACAACCGAGTAACAACAAATCAAGTATCAAGTATCAGGATTCAGCGCCAAAAACGCAAACATTTCCCACACAAAGAACAGAATATTCATTTTCTGTCTTGATGCTTATTTTGTGATTACTACAAGTAAACCCAGCGGGGTTCATAACTTAAAAACCTGCTGGACTGATGCTCTGTCACAGAGCTGGTGTGAGGGTCGCCTTATAAACGGAACCGAAACACACCGAACTGCGCAGCACAACATGCGAAGGTTGTTGAAGTCAAGGGAACATAACTGACCTACTTCCACCGCCCTCGATATTTTTTTTAAATTAAAACCTTTTACTGACCTGTGAAACTTTGGGGCTTGTTTTGTAGCTGTAGTGTTAGCAAAACATTGTCCTCCTTTCGTGCATATTTAAGATTTAGACAACTTGACAGATAAAGTCGCCATCGTTAGCAAGCAGGTTGGCTAGCAGGGAAAGGGATCTCGCTCGCGTGAGGCTCGTTTGAATACTGAATGCTGATTGGCTGTTTACTAGCGGTGAATACTGACTGCTGATTGGCAGTTTACTAGCGGCGAGGGGTGAATACTGACTGCTGATTGGCTGTTTACTAGCGGCTGAGGGGTGAATACTGACTGCTGATTGGCTGTTTACTAGCGGCGAGGGGTGAATACTGAATGCTGATTGGCTGTTTACTAGCGGCGAGGGGTGAATACTGAATGCTGATTGGCTGTTTACTAGCGGTGAATACTGACTGCTGATTGGCAGTTTACTAGCGGCGAGGGGTGAATACTGACTGCTGATTGGCTGTTTACTAGCGGCTGAGGGGTGAATACTGACTGCTGATTGGCTGTTTACTAGCGGCTGAGGGGTGAATACTGACTGCTGATTGGCTGTTTACTAGCGGCGAGGGGTGAATACTGAATGCTGATTGGCTGTTTACTAGCTGTGAATACTGACTGCTGATTGGCAGTTTACTAGCGGCGAGGGGTGAATACTGACTGCTGATTGGCTATTTACTAGCGGTGAATACTGAATGCTGATTGGCTGTTTACTAGCGATGAATACTGAATGCTGATTGGCTGTTTACTAGCGGTGAATACTGAATGCTGATTGGCTGTTTACTAGCGGTGAATACTGAATGCTGATTGGCTGTTTACTAGCGGCTGAGTAGTTTCAGCTGCAGCCTGACCGCAGACAGACCGCAGCCTGCTCAGCACGGTGCGCAGCAGAACCTCAGATAAAGGAGATGTTCCGTTATTTGTGGCAAGTTTCATTTGAGGGGGAAGACGTTTGTTTGAGGGGCCACTGCCCCCTTTTGCCCCAGCGTACAGCCGGCCCCGGTTACTATGGTGCTAAGAAAAGTTATAAAGTCAGGTTTTCAAAAAATAGAGAGATGGAGAGAGAGAAAAATGCAAGAGTGTGAATTTATAACCCAGTTTTTCTCCAAGAGAGGTGAGTAGACTGTGGGAGATTATCAACCATTTAGCATAATTAGCTTAGCTACAGACTACTGTTTGCCTTCTTTTCACTAGCATTTGATAAATTAAGGAAAAGAATTACCAACATATTCATATATTTAATTTTCCCTTGTACCTTTTACCACTTAACAACAGAAGAGTCAGTCAGCAGCAGCTCTAACCCACGTCCCTCCTGACCTGTTCTCTCCTGAGTGAAATTCTGTCAATCACAATCTCATGAGGTGCTGCTCATCCTTCCTCACCCTCAATTTGTGCCGTACTGCAGCTAGCATAGCACAGAGCTATGCAGATTCAAACTGTGAATGCTCAGTTTAGTTAGCATAGCTACCAATGATGGCAGATAAACAGTTTCTTGTAATAAGTTGTTTCTCCCCCATTAGCACATTTAGCAGTGAATGAATGAGGATGATTGACAGCGCTAAGACCCTCCTCCTGGTTCTGATTGGTTGTTTTGGTCAGAACGGTTCATTACTTTAGCCAGTAATAGTAATTCAGGAAGCAGATGGAGGAGATTGATTGTTTTCACAGATTATCTGTCTCATAACAAACTGCTACAACATGGTGACAGCTTTAACAAATATGGAGAAAACATATTTTTATTAAAGTTATGTACTGCAGCTTGAATAAAATGCAACTACATAACATTTTGAGAAGTCTGGATTGTTTTATGTGTATTTTGCACGTTGCTTTTGACGGTTGCTTGTTGGTAGAGACATTTCAGTATCTAAAACTAATAGAAAAAAATTTAAGCAATTTAAGTGGACTGTTGGATGTTAAATTCATGAGCAGTAAATATTGTGCTAGTTATCAGAATTGAACCAAAGAGAGCAAGGCAGATGCAGGCCTTTAAAATTGTGACGCTTTTTTGGGTCAAATAGACTCAAGAAATTGTAACAGCAGCTGGTCAGGGGGGCCCAATGTAAGCTTTTGTCAGGGGGCCAAAGATTCCTGGTGGCGCCCCTGCATGTTACACATAAAATATGTGAAACCCATGTGGATCACCTGGTTTTCACATTTGAAACATGTGAAATAGTTGAAAATACAATTACAAAATAGGACCACATTTTTTACCATGAAAATTTTCACATTTTTCATGTTGTTCTCTTTTCACAATATGGGATGAATATGAGGTGACGTGAATCTCGTATCATTCTATGAGACAAAGCTGCATACTAAAGAAAACTCGCAGCTGTGAATCAAGACTTCCAGTATATACATCCACAAAATAACTATTTCTTTCTGTTGGAAACTGAACCAGAAGCAACTTTTAACATCTTAGCAGGACACCTGTGTAGAAACGGGTTTAATACCATCAGTGCCTTGTGAGCATCCAGAGGGAGAAACAGAACCTCAGTAAAACCTCAGCGACTGGAGAGATTCAGCATTTGACTGTGAACCCTCCGAGTCTCCTTCATGTCTTCAAGGAGGGTTGGAGCATACACACACACACACACGTTGGCATTGGTGGCTTATTGGTCTTCTTATATGTGGCAGTAACCTCAGGTGATGCTCAGGTGGTTTTCCTGCTCCAGCTGAAGGTGATGAGGTCTCTGGGTTCTGCTGTGTCCCATTCATTCCCCATCTGAGCTTCACTGGACCACTGGCCTCGAACTAAATGTAAAATTTAATAAACCAAAGCTCATATGATTTTGGATATATTTTATATGCGCGCGTGCGCGCACATACACACACACACACACACACACACACACACACACACACACACACACATACAGCCAAGTCCTACTTTTACAGTAGTGTGTAACTGACCAGAATGACATGGTGCTCCGATCTGCTAACTGAAGCAACGTGACGCCGTTTGGTGGCTGAAGGAAAAACTTTAACTATGATAAAAACTATGATTCTCTGGGCAGTGAAGAAAAATCAGTGTGTTAAAAACAATACAGGTCAGTTTATGTTTTTGAACTGGAAACTAAAAGGTTAATATGATAAATGGCGATGTCATCATAATGATGAGCTCACTGTGACGCTCCGAAGACGGAGGGAGAAACGGCCGTTTGATTCTAACTTTAATTGTGACTGGAAGCAGCTGCTGAGGGAAACTTTATGTAGTGAAGCATCAAATCTGCATAATTTGATGCTAAGTGGAAACAGTTATTGGTAGGACTCAGGATAACGGCTTCAAACTGTGAAATCAGCCAACATTCAGTTCAATGTTTAGCTTAGCATGACTTTAGTAGTGAGGAAAGGTTCACCGGTAAATCACTGTCAATACGCAGTACTTTGCAGATTTATATTGCTGTGTAAACATTTCTGATACACCTCGGAATTCAAATCAAGTAAAAATTTTCTTACCTTTTGTTTGAAAAAAAAGAAAAAGCCAACTCTTCACGTTCATTTTATCCATAAAAAAGAAAGAAAACTCAACTATGAGAGGCCCCATGGGCCAAAACTTACAAACTCTCTCACATGTACAGGTCCTTCTCAAAAAATGAGAATATTGTGATAAAGTTCATTATTTTCCATAATGTCATGATAAAAATTAAACTGTCATATATTTTAGATTCATTGCACACCAACTGAAATATTTCAGGTCTTTTATTGTTTTAATACTGATGATTTTGGCAAACAGCTCATGAAAACCCAAAATCCCTGTCTCAAAAAATTAGAATATTATGAAAAGGTTCTCTGAACGAGCAATAAAAATAATCATCTGAATCAACAAAGTAACTCTAAACACCTGAAAAAGATTCCTGAGGCCTTTAAAAACTCCCAGCCTGGTTCATTACTCAAAACCGCAATCATGGGTCAGACTGCTGACCTGACTGCTGTCCAGAAGGCCATCACTGACATCCTCAAGCAAGAGGGTGAGAAACGGAAAGAAATTTCTGAACGAATCAGCTGTTTGCAGAGTGTTATATCAAGGCACCTCAGTGGGAAGTCAGTAGGAAGGAAAAAGTGTGGCAGAAAACGCTGCACAACGAGAAGAGGTGACCGGACCCTGAGGAAGATTGTGGAGAAGGGCCGATTCCAGACCTTGGGGGAAGCAGTGGACTGAGTCTGGAGTAGAAACATCCAGAGCCACTGTGCACAGGCGTGTGCAGGAAATGGGCTACAGGTGCCGCATTCCCCAGGTCAAAGGTCAAGCCACTTTGAACCAGAAACAGCAGTAGAAGCGCCTGACCTGGGCTACAGAGAAACAGCACTTTGGACCACTGTTGTTCAGTGGTCCAAAGTACTTTTTTCGGAAGAAAGCAAACTTTGCATGTCATTCGGAAATCAAAGTGCCAGACTCTGGAGGAAGACTGGGGAGAAGGAAATGCCAAAATGCCAGAAGTCCAGTGTCAAGTACCCACAGTCAGTGATGGTCTGTGTTGGTCCACTGGGTTTTATCAAGGGCAGGTCAATGCAGCAGCTATCAGGAGATGTTGGAGCACTTCATGCTTCCATCTGCTGAAAATCTTTATGGAGATGAAGATTTCATTTTTCAGCACCACCAGCTCACAGAGCCAAAACCACTGGTATTACTGACCATGGTGTTACTGTTGGCCTTCCAACTCTCCTGACCTGAACCCCATAGAGAATCTGTGGGATATTGTGAAGAGAAAGTTGAGAGACGCAAGACCCAACACTCTGGATGAGCTTAAAGCCGCTATCGGAGCATCCTAGGCTCCATAACGCCTCAGCAGAGCCACAGGCTGATGGCCTCCAGGCTGCATTGAAGCAGTCATTTCTGCAGAAGGATTCCTGACCAAGAACTGAATGCATAACTGAACATAATTATTTGAAGGTTAACTTTTTTGGTATTAAAACATTTTTCTTTTATTGGTCGGATGAAATATGCTAATTTTTTGAGACAGGGATTGTGGCTTTTCGTGAGCTGTTTGCCAAAATTATCAGTATTAAAACAATAAAAGACCAGAAATATTTCAGTTGGTGTGCAATGAATCTAAAATATGACAGTTTAATTTTTATCATTACATTATGGAAAATAATGAACTTTATCACAATATGCTCATTTTTTGAGAAGGACTGTACTATCACATGTACTTTGCAACAGAAGTTAACTTAAAACCTCAGTTTCTGATTGGACCCCAGGCAGGAGAAGGCGGGTTTTCATGGACAGAAAAATAGCTGAGCGGCAGCGACTCACAGAGGCAATGACTATTTTAAATAACATCGTTAGCGCTCCTACAGTAGTGTCAGCATTATCAGAAGTGTCGGACAGAAGCTGACAGCCAGAACCTCCATCTGTCATTGCGGTAAAGCTAGCTGCCTGTTTGGAAATGGGAGTAAAGCCTGGACTCGATTTTAATGTGCACGACGGCACAAGTTATGGCACCTTCCTTTCAAAATAAAAGCGCACCTGCAGTTTATGTTTGATTCACACTTTAAGTTTCTTTCCAGCAGCTATAAAAATCAAATCTAAAGCTTTGTGTTAATACACTTGAAAAATGACATTATGTATCTGAAAAAAATCAAGATATATTGTTAGGGGGGAAAATCCTGTAAAGCACATAAGAGCAACCTCAGTCAAAAATGGTCTTGTAGAGGTTGTCCCTGTGTGCTACTAATATAGAATCAGAGAGAACTGAATTGTATTTTACTTGCTGAGATCTTCTTGATAAAAAGGAATAATATCATCAGTTAAAACCCTTTAAGCCCGACGATCCCTCGTAGGGGTGTAGTGATACAATAATTTCACGATACGATACGATATACAATATTCTGGTCACGATACGATATGTATCACGATATTTGTTGAGCGATATAATTCATTACGATTCAGTGCATTTTTCCGATTTTCTGAAAGATTTTAGAAGGACAGAGTGATTTTAGTGACATTTTGTGTTCCATAGACTTGAATTTAGTTAACTGAAAACTGATTAAAAGCACCAACTACACAATACCTGCCTCTGATTGGACAGTCCAACAGTCTGCAGCTGGACAAAATGAATCAAAGACGCAGTGAGAGAATTAGTTTCTGTCATTTAATTCATGTGGATTTGACATAAAACTCAAAAGTTTAAACGGTAATCCAGGAGCAGAGTGGGGAGATTATCAGCCTCTGTAGACTCTCAATATGCAAATGATTCCACTTATGTTTTTTCTTTTGGACACTGTGGCTGCATTTTGGAGTAAAAATGCAGCCACAAATGCAGTCTTTTGGACTATGGGGAAAAAGGCTTTTCTACCTGGGCTCCCGGAGTTAGCCGTGGCTGTAAGCTGCTTACTACTAACTGCTAAGGTCGTGGCTCCGCCTCACCCCGTAGTGATCGACTCCCTGCAGCTACGCAGCGCCGCTATTCCCCTGCTTGGATCTCTGAGTAGCTGCCTCTCAGACTGCCAGCATCTCATAGTACTCTCAGTCTCTGATACTTTTGGCCTGTTGCTAATAAGAATGATCGATCAGCCATTGTTATCATGGGAATCCTCACTGCGCCGCGGATTCCGGCTGGGGGTTTTTCCTCTTCCTGCTCAAAACACAGCGCCGCTGCGCCCGGCTGTTATCAACCATGTTCATCCTTCAGGTAATCCTTTATATACAGAACAGAAACCGCTAAGCTAAAAGCTAATAACGAAGTGAATGCTACCAGTCGAAATTTGCATTAATTTCGCGATTTTACTGCTTTTGCAGCTGCTCCGTTCCGCTTCTCTTTCACGGTTATTTGCGCAACTTTACTTCGTTCCTCAGCAACAAAATACAGCCCATTGTTATTTATTGAAGATTTTATATTTCCAAAAACACAGGAATCTAATGTTTCGTTTCGTACGTTTGGAAGCTCATTCCCTCTCACATAATCGGAAAAGCCGGGGAATGGCGGCGCTTTGGACATTTCTCTGACATTCGGAAAAATATGGTTTACTAATTTTAGCATAACTCCGGTTATACTTGGCCTATTAACACAATTTAAAAACTGGTGTGTAGTTTATAATGTGCACTTTAAGCTCGAGTTGAAAGTTAGACTGGGGGAGGCGGAGTCTTGCTGCTACGCCGTAACAAACTAGACGTTAAAAAGAGCTACAAGGCTATGGACCCCTATGGTTTAACGGATCGATACTCGCGGATGAAAAATCGATACTTTCCGAGGGCGGAAAATATCGATATATATCGCCAAATCGATTTATTTATACAGCCTTAGTCCCTCGTGAGGGATCTGTTTTTGAGTCTTTTCGGCTTTCTCCGTAAACAACCGCTCAACGTTACTTTTTTTTGTCCGATAGAGAAGGCTTTCATCATTCGAAAACTATCCCGCATCCAAGTTTTGCTCAACATGTTATGGTTTTACAGCTATTTCAAAACAGCTGTCGAGACTGAAAGGTCCTCGGAGATTTCGTACTTTTCCTAAAACTCTCTTCGAAAACAACCCTATTAGTTGAGCAGAGCTCCATCGACAAGAATCACATGACAGGAAAGGGACTGACCTTTGTAGATATCATATAATCGGCTACGTAAATTTACTACCGGGTCTGAATTTTGTCTGCGTAATGAGACCCTCTCTCGTGCGCAATCCGTGCGCCCTGCATGCGGTCTTTGTACGGAGATTTGTTTGATGAATACGGACTGAAAACGTTGGAGTTACGTCACTTTTCAGCGTTCCGTCAGTTCAGTTTTGATTTATTTATGGAAAATCTATCATTTGTGATGGCACAGCAGAAGAAACTGGGCGATTTAGAGGCTTTGTAATGCGCACACGGAGCTTTTACGATGGACACGCACGAAGCTGCACGGCAGTACCGGATGGCTGCGTTTTGTAAATGTAAATGTAGCAATTTTTACCGTTCACGTACCTTCGTGTCGGGGGTGGGGGGTTTGGGGGGGCTAGAGCGACTGTATGTTGTGTTCGCTTCCACCTTATGGTAGAGCATATTTTTACCTCTAGCAAAAAATATGCTAAAGCGTGTGCTAATTCACCCTCACGTCACTTCCTTCGGTGGGGTGCGGGAGGGGGGGGGCATAACGTATGTTGTGAAATGTAGAGCTTTTGCTCCTTCACGTCACTTCCTTTGGGGGGAGGGGAGAAGGGGTTGTCTTCGCATCCACCTGAATAAAATGTAGTTTCGACCCTGCGGTGATTTATTTGTTTTACTGAAAATATTTTTTTTGTTCATTACTTTGTAGTAAAACATTGTCAACACGAATGTTGAAATCACCGACAATTATTAAACAATCATAATCAATGCATATGAGAGATAGAAGTTCATTCAAGTCCGAATAGAAATTCTCCACATATGTTGGAGTTTTGTATAAAGTTAGTGTCAAAGTTCGTTTGTTGCCTTTTACCTATGTATGTTTTCCCAGAGAAGAGACAGGAGGATGGATTTATCACGGACCGGTAGGTGAGTCCCACATTACAAGCCGCTCTGTGTAACATGCGGCGACCGGCTGCTAATGAGGCAATGACGCTTCAAACTGCTTCGCCTCGTAGAGACCCAGCAGGCTGTGGATATAAGCAACACTTCGGGTGTCGTTGTCTCCTTCACTCCCAGATGGACCGTCTGGTTGCAGAGAAACAAGCTCAGGGCTCCGTTAGTCATTATCGTGAGTTAAAATGTTCATGAAAGTAAAATGTTTGTTTTTGTGGCGCATCTGTATCTTATTTTGAAGGGATATGTAAACGTTACCATAGCGACCAGAGTCAGAGCGTTTGGGCAGTGGAGAGGAGAGGAGTGGAGCTTGTGAGCCTTAAGTCTGGTTTAGACAGAAAGATTTAAGGATGTCGGCCGATTCTCCAAACCTCTGTGACCACAGAGCTGATAAAAGTCCAACAGGTTCGATCGGTTCGTGTTCAGCCTCAAGGCAGGAGCAACACGAACCGATTCCAGTCACCAACATCCCGATTCCAGAAGAAAATCCAGTAAAACCCCAACATAGCAAACGGGAATTTAGAATAACCAAACATGGATGATGATGTAGAAGCAATATCAGGATGTGGAGACATTTTAAGAGATAAAAGAAACAAAAAGAAAAGGCGGTGGATAAAAGACGACGGGAGCAGCCGCTCCATCTGCTGCACTATGATTTGGAGGCAACTATGTTTTTTCATAGTTAACATTTTAACTGAATAAAAAACCCTGGGATAACAGGAATGATGACGGCCCGTGGAATTAATAATGAACAGTTCTGAGATATGATAGTAATAAGAATAATTGTGAATTTTAATAGAAAACGCAACAAGTAACGGAAAACAAGTAGAACAGTTGGAAAACAGCTATTGATACCATTTAAAAATATTAGAAAAATGACCAGACACATCTTTAATAATCTGGGGGAGTTGTAACCAAAATGTGGAAATGTTCAATTTAGGAACATCGGCGCCAGTGTTCTGACTATCTGTCATACCCGTCAATCCAGCATACTTTATGGCAGAGGTTCCCAAACTGTGGGGCGCGCCCCCTAGGGGGGGCGCCGTGTCATTGCAGGGGGGGGCGCAGGAAGCCGTCTGGACGAAAAAAAACAAAAAAACATGAACACTGTATGCACTGGGTTTTAACCTTAGAATGACCAACTCTCTGTTATTCCTATATCAGTGTGATACAGTAGAGGCTTCCACACCTCCCATATTTGTGTCCTCTGTCACTTTTATCAGCAGTTAAAACTGTTTAATCCGTTGTTAACATGTTGTAACCTGTTTTTCCGAGCCGCCTTTAAACGCAACATGAGCCCTACGACGCTCGCGCTGGGTTTCCACCTGTGAAGGAGACCTGCTGCTGCTGGGCGGAGCTACGTAGGTTTGTGTTAGAATCACGGCAGCAAACCAGCAAAACGCAAAGAACTTTTCACAGTTTTTCCTCCAAACTAACCGACTGAGTTGAGTGAAGCTGCTGGATGCAGGTAATGTTAGCTAAAAGATGACTAGCTAATGTTAGCTAAAAGATGACTAGCTAATGTTAGCTAAAAGATGACTAGCTAATGTTAGCTAAAAGATGACTAGCTAATATCAATACAGAACCTTAAGCTTAACAAGTAGCTTGTAGGCTACCGATGTTGGTGTCTATTTTCAGCTACGATTCATTTTGTCCCCAGACATTCGTCCCGTTTAGCGTCACTATTACTACAAATACTGTTTGACTACAAATTTGGTCGGGATATTTTGTCCCTATAGCTAATCTACCTTTTTGATATTTCAATGCATCTTCAGAAAACTGCACAGAGTATGTTCTAAAAGAAGCTCATGAACGGCTGGATGCTGACCGAAGCTGTTGGACAACAAGCAGAACATCACCTCTTCCTGGACACTGCGTGGAAATAACTCGATTTTTCTTATTTTAATTTGCTTATTTACCGTAAACTTCTGAGAAATAAAACACAAAATGAAACTTCAACAGGTGTGACGGATTTATAAGAAACACAATAGCGGAGTCTACTATTAAATTTTAAAACATTACAACCAACAACGCCACCTGGGATCTTGGCCCCAGGACTATTCAGCTTCTAATATGTACAAAAAGGCAACGCCAGGTCAGGACAACAAAGAGAGGTGGATCATAATGTTTAAAAATTAATGATTTATTTTCTCCAAAAGTTTAAGATCGGCCTACAACAATAGAATATATGCGTTAAAGAAGATAGTTTGCAAACTTCACAGAATACATAATATTACACATCAGCTCTTCAGCGGCAAGTTCTGTTTTCAAACCCAATTAATAACTAAAGAAAGAAATTAATACAGAAAACAAAAAAACAAGACGCTGCAACCCAAACAAAGAAAAACATGCAGAGCAAATGAACAGCAAAAAGCAAGACGAACAAAACAAATCATGCAAGCGATTGACAAATTAAACCTACATTCAAAAAAAAGAAAAAATAAATACAAACTGCAAATAAACGTACTGAAAAATTGTAAGGACTCACCATAAATGGTTGAACCCAGAATAAAAATAAATCATCATTTGGGTAAATGACACCCAGCTGAAAAGGCATGAAGCAAAGAGGGGACAACACAACGGCGTTGGCGTGGCGACCACCAGGAAGCGGCAGGAGGAGGGAGCCACAACAATCCACCGCCAAGTCCTGAACAACTCAGGATCTAAATTTAAGGTGAACTATGGCACCGAGCCCAACAAGCTGACAATGAACCCACCCACCTCGGTTCAGAGCTCCACGACGCGTGTCTGACCACACCCACTCCCAGAGAGCAAAACGGGAGCACCAACCCAAAGGAAGCACAATCACTACAAACTAATCTAAAATCCAACAGAAGGGAAATCACAGCCTGAAGACCATCATTCGATGCTTGAGGAAGGACAGGATCACAGAAGCTCAGCCGTCTCAATACAACATGTGAGCGCCGCCACACCACTCACCTTAAAGGTGCATCCGCACCGTAACATCAATGTGCGCATTACCACGAGGTATGACAGACAGAACACCGGATTCATTTTGAGGAGGGGGCCATGGGGTGTTTGGTCACCTCTGGTACCACTTTGAATGTCAGGCACTTGTTCAGTTGATATGATGCACCTTTCAGTGGGTTTGTTACAATTTGTCCCGGAGTAAACGGTAAACATCCCTTACCTGTGGAGCAACATTTCTGGGTCTCTGCGCTGCGGTCACAGAGATTTGGTGGAAAATAATCAGAATTTTATTTTTAAAGTTGTCAGTGGGGAACATGGAGAAGGCAGAGCATTTAGATGGAGGAATGGATTTTGTTCCATTTTCAAAACTGGAGCCTGGAAAAACGTAAGAGGATAAATGTCTGCAGCCGATCTGAGAACTGCTGAATACAGACCGACGGTATTAAAACACCGTGACTGTATGAAGGTTTGGTCGTCATTACATCATTGGTGTGAACGCATCAGTAGCAGGTTAAACAGCTGTCCAACCGGGTGACCCGTTAGCTCTTAGTTTCACCAGACTACACACACACACACACACACACACACACAAAAGCTCATAAACCGATGAGCCGCCAGAACTGCACACGGTAAAAAGTTCAGGCATGATCCAAACGGCCGCTCTTAGGGAGGATTCAAACTCCATTGATTCATTTTTAGCTTACCGAAAAAGCGCCAAGCCGCCAAATTTACAAAGTAAACTGAGCAATAAGATTTTTCTTTCCTGTTTTACTTGAAAAAATCCCAAGGTACACACAGCGCGTACAGCTGCGGGCGCCTCTGTGCTCATCTACTTATTACAAGTCCAAAATACACACAATACAACTATGCCGAGGACAGATAGATATGACAAAAATCACGACTGGTCAAATATATGTAACATTAAAAAAACAATAATAAAATAGATGTCAAATATCCTCCAGCAATGCCAGTTCAGAGCAGCAGGACAACCTAATGGTTCCAGCATCACGATACGGCGCTGCAGCGACCTGGATGCTGTGGGTCTGAAGCCAAAAGGCGCAGATTGTATTTGCTGCTTGTCCCACAAATCGTGTGGGAAAGAGATGATCTGAGTGGGACAGATAACCAGCCAGACTGCTGACAATATTTTTGAAATGAAAACAAAATGAATATTTACAATTTGAATCTACATTTAATACTGTGAGGTCCCCCATCTGGAGATTTAACACCTTGTTCTTGAATAGCAACTCTTTTTGTAGCTTTGTTAGGAATAATCTTTCACAGTACTGGTCTGATGATGAATCTTCTCCAGTTTCTTCTGCCATGATTGGGGATGCGGCCAAGGCCACCTTACGAGGGCGGCTCATTTCCTATGGCTCTTTTCAGAAAAGGGTTTTGGAGGAAAACAGAAAAAACTAGAGAATGAGGTGTTTAGGTTGGAGCATGTACATAAACACTTTCCTACATCAGGGAATCTCAAGGCATTAGTTGCTGCTAGGACCAAGCTAGATATGGACGATACTCTCCATGCCCAGAAGCTGTTACTCTATACTAAGCAGAAATATTACGAGTTTGGTAACCAGTCAAGCCGTCTGCTTGCCTATCAATTAAAGAACCAAATCAATGATCGCTCTATCAATATGATAAGAACATGCAACGGGATGTTACCTATGATCCGTCTGCTATTAATAACACTTTCAAAGACTTTTATAAATCCCTTTACGGTAAAGTTGAATCAGACATTGGTTCCTATTTAGATGGTGTTCGTTTGCCCTCAATTTCAGAAGAGGCTCGCTCTGCCCTTGATGCTGCTTTTACACCTGAGGAGGTCTGGGTGGCAATCCAATCGATGCCGAATGGAAAGCGCCCTGGTCCAGATGGATTTCCACTGGAACTTTTTAACTCTTTCTTCCTACTATAAACGATATCTTAGCAGGAGGTGTTGCTCCTTCCTGGAATTTTGCCTCTATCAGTTTACTGTTGAAGAAAGATAAAAATTCCTTAGATTGCACATCCTATAGACCTATCAGTCTCCTTGATGTTGACTACAACACTGTTGCGAAGGTGCTGGCACGGAGACTAGAAAAAATTCTTCTGAAGATGATAAATCCCGACCAGACAGGTTTTGTGAAATCTATGGAACAGACAATGTGCGTCGTGCACTGAATGTCATTCGTTATCTTAATCATCATAAAGACCCTCCCCTGATCATTTCTCTCGAAGCAGAAAAGGCCTTCGATCAGGTAGAATGGCCCTTTTTATTCTTAGTTCTACAGAAATTTGGCATGGGCCCTAATTTTATTAACATGATTGAAGTTTTCTATTCCAGTCCAGTAGCCATGGTAAATACTAACGGTTTGCTGTCAGACGGTTTTTCTGTTCAGAGGGTTGTAGACAGGGGTGCCCCTTGTCACCTTGGGTGTTTACACTGTTCATTTAGCTGAGACTATTAGATCTGACCCAGACATATCTGGAATTAGGATAGGTGAAGATCACCATGTGATCTCTCTTTTTGCAGATGATGTCCTTTTATACCTGAAAAACCCAGATAAATCAATCCCGGCTGCACTTAGTTGCATAGATAAATTTGGTTCTCTTTCGGGTTATAAGATTAATTTAGGCAAGTCTGTCGCTTCTCCTCTCAATATCCCTCAAGATATGGAGCTACAGCCTATTTTCCATACGTCTAAAAGAGGTTTCAGGTACTTGGGCATCTTTATCACCCCTGATCTGAAAGACATATTCTCACCAAACTGCTCCCCCCTCGTTCAGAACATTAAGAATGATCTGTCGAAATGGTCCACTTTACCTATCTCACTTCTCGTTTGGGGTAATGCAATAAAAATGAATGTTCTCTCTCGCTTAAATTACCTGTTTCAAAATCTTCCTTGCTACTTGTCCCTCACATTCTTTAAATGTCTTATTCTCATATTCCATTTTATTTGGAACAATAAGCACCAATGAATTAGGTTCTCCACTCTTACTAAACCCAAGCAGTTGGGAGGTTTGTCTGTACCCAACATGCAGCTCTGTTACTGGTCTGCCCAGCTTAAAATGACGTCAGACTGGTTTTCTAGTAGAGACAACAGTTTATGGCTGGGCCCTGAATCTTTATCATGCTGTCCTAGAAGGTTAATCTCTCCCTTTCATCAATAATTTAGATCAATTGGATTCATTGAAGGAAAACATGGTAGTTTACAGTACTTTGTTAGCTTGTCAAGACATAAGGAAATACTTGAATGTTCCTCCCTTTATCTCAATTCGATCCTCCCCGACTTTAAACCCGGACTTACCAACGTCTATTAGAAGTATTGGCCTATTGAACTGGTCTTCTTCTGATCTGTTGATTTCTGGTTCTATTAAATCATTTAATCAAATCAGGGACATTAGCAACATCCCTCCAAAAGATTTTTATAAATACCTTCGAATTTGGCATTTTATGGAGTCATTGTTTGGGTCCAATGCATTCCGTAGGGAACTGACGGATTTAGAAAATATTCTGGTTTCAACCAAATCTCCCAAGGGCCTGATTTCCACTTACTCAGCTTCGAACCATCAAGCTTTGACTCTGTTAAGCGGCTGTGGGAACGTGATCTGCAGGTGAAACTCAGTCCTATAGATTGGCTCAAGATTTGCAGTGGAACCTCTCTTTCCTCAAAGTACTTCTATACTGTTCGTCTCCAGAGGATGCTCCCCGACCGTCCCAATCTGTGCTGCAAATGTTTGAGGCTTAGAGTTTTTCCATCTGTTCTGGTCATGTGATTTATTACAGACCTTTTGGAGGGACGTCCATTCTGACTGAAAAGGTTTTGGGCGTTTGCTTTTCCTTGTCCCCTATGTTTTACCTTCTAAATGT